>NC_056739.1:554796951-555096951 GCF_019279795.1 Protopterus annectens | reverse complement strand
GGAAAACACCAGCAGATACATATGTCTCTGTGACTGTCATCAGTGTCCAGGACAGTGCACACTGTATGGATGGAAACCAGTGTGTATGTGCAAAAAATGACAAAGTACAGAAGTAAAATAAAACTGGACAAATTAAATGTTCACAGCTTTGGAAAACAGGGATATGTAAAGTTGTTATAGACAATATGGCAACTACAAGAACATTTGCTGTAAGTTGAGACAGTAACACAAATAACATGCCCAAAAGTAGCAATTAATTAATTATGTAATAGGAGGAAAAATAAGTCTTAGCACTGGTACACTGTGGAAGCTGCACAACATCACCCAGAGACATGATCCCTGACTACCTACAACCTCCTAACTGTGAGCAGACTTAGCACAGGCACCACTCATGACCCTATGCCACCATAGCTGTCCTTTTCCCATGGACCCCAAGCTATGCGAATGATGATGACTCTATTCCATGGGTCCCATGCTGTGCAAATGATGATGACTCTAACTTGCCCATCCCACTAGCTAATGTGGATATAGTAATGTTTGTGTCCATTGTGGTACTGTACTGCATAGCCTGGATGTATAAATAGACATAACTTTTGTTCTGTGTTTGTCTTATTATAGCCCACAGTTGTGGACCAGATGTTACCTCTTTGCCAGTGCCACAGCACATTGTGCCTGCCTCTGCCTTGCATTTGGGCCACATGTAGTTGTGTCCTTATCCAACTCTTCACCCAACTCCTATTCCACTTCTGGCAGAGGTATGCCAACCACTGCTATGTTCTACCCTTGATGTACCTGTTTTTCTAGCACCATGTTGTGTAGCAGCATAGGGCACAACACATATATCTGTTACATGCCTCAGGAGACTGTTGGAGTGCCAGGTGTATCCAGGCAGCAGACGTTAGACCAGCTCTCCAAACATGCATTTGATGACCAGCTCTCCAAACATGCATTTGATGACACTCCAGGTCTGTGCCAGAGCAAGGTTGTATTCCATTTCTGTCTGTGTCTTGGGGCTGCAGATGGAGGCTAATAGCAATGATGCCAAGGCATATGCAATATCAGTTGTAGCACCCAACAGTAAACCACATTATGAGCAGTCTGCAACTTATATTCATGTGATCAGACCTTCACGGTCTCTAAGGCTGGGAATGTGTGAACCATTCAATTAGAAGACTCTTTGGAAAGTCTCCACACACAAAATGCTGATGTAGATCACATGCATGCCAGATGTGGGAATCATAATAGAGAAGAACTGATCACCACAGCTCACTGTGTAAATTTTATACATTTCTAAATCACACCATCATGTGTGCTTTCATAAATGCCTTAATCAGAAGTTATGATTAGCGTGTTGAAACTCATTTACATGTCATCACATGGTCATTTTCACTTCTTTCTTTGCTAACGTGACTGCTGCATGTGCCTCTGAATCACCCCCTGCCTGCATCTTGCCACTCTGCTCACTATTTCCATTAATGCAATGGATTATTTGTTTCTGAATACCTCCCTGTTTCTCTCTTTGAGTCAGTATGTTTTACTTTTGTTTATTTTTTTATTTTATTACATTTGATAACCTGGTAGGTGGGCTGGTCCTGAAATACTTTTTAGCCACGACCCGAACCCATAATGCAATAATAGTAGCAACAGTGCAAAACAAAACAGTGGAACAAATAGCAAGGTATTCCAGAACTTCCTTTTGTGCTAAGGTGTTGTGAGTAGCATCTATTACCTCTGTAGGAGTAGCATTTAAGCATATATCACCAATAGAGCTACAGGATGAAGTAATTTTACTCATGTTTTGTTTTTATATTTATTTTTTATTTCAACCACATTAACTTGTAGATTTGATTTGTGCTTTTCATGCTTTTCAGAAATTTTAGAACTTGTTTTAATTTTTTCTTTGGCTGTTTATCTAACTTTTTAGATATATTTTTAATCTCTTTCTTTTAGAAGTTTTTAAACTGTTAATGCTTTAAATGTGTCTGTAAGCTTTTAAGGCTTTTTAAATTAGTAGTTTTCAGAACTTATTTTCATGCAACTCCACAAAATAGAAAACACATAGTATCTGAAAGCCTTAAGAGATTATTTGTCTATACAGGTACACATTCATAGGTTCATAGCTTAGTGCTAAACTAGATGCCTTTGTGGACCATTTGAAGCCTAGCCAATTTCCCTGAAAGGTGAGAATCAAACCCTGTACCTTGTACCTGTGAGGTGAAAACTTTAATCATTATGCCAACCCCCCAAACTGTTACATGGAGAATAAAAGAATCCAAATCTTTAATTACAGAAAGGAGCTTAGTAACACTCCACCCGATCAGTACTAGTTCCCTCTTAAAACACCAGGCTTGGCTGAGATACAATCCCAGGACGTTTTTCAACCCAAGTGAGAGTCGTACCCCTATACCAACAAGCTTAATTAAAGAATTTTACACAAAATCTGCTAACAAAATGAATAATATAACTGTTTCCCTACAGCATAAGCTAGTGAATGTTCTTATGCTTATCATCTAAGCATTAGGACAAACTGATAAAGAGGGGTTGTATTCAAAAATATTCACTGGATAGGGATGTCCGGTCTGACCTATTCAACTTGCTACCAGCACAATATTCATCTGGTCAGACATTTTAGAAAATGAATGTTCAGACATTTTTTTTTTAAGTTTTTGTCTTCTCCAGTAAAATGAATAGTGTTAGGTTGGCTGGATGTGACACTCACACTTAATGGAGGAACAAGCTTAGAAGAAATGAAGGTAGCAACTCAATAGAGTGGGGATAAAAGACAAAGGGTATGGATATCCAGTACTCTTTCCTCAGGATGGTCAGTGAAGGTTTGTCCCATAAAGGTAGCCTCTCTGCAGGACAGAGCAGGGTAGGGGTTCCAAAGCATTTTTAAATGAGGCAGTTTCTTGCCCTGTGAAGTATAATGTCACTGAAAGAAAACAAACAGGTTTGTCAACTTGAAGATATTTTTAGAAATCAAATTAGATACATTCCAGCTTGTCCATGGCACACTTCTTGGTATTGATTAATTGGTTGTTGACTTGAAATTGGTTATTGATATGGAATGAAGACAATAATGAAAAGTGCAGTCCTCTAATCTGGATACGAGACATTTGTCTGCAACCTTTTCTTCCAAGAATCTGCTGGGGGTGTCTTTACCTAACATAGGACAGGAAAGTCATGTTTTCATCTTGTAAATTTGTTCTTTGTCACTGTATGGAGAGTTTTCTACCAACATTTATATGGCAAACAAGTTTACCTGCAGCACAGAACTGGATAACAAAAGACAGTAGTTCTACAAATGCAAACCTGTATTAGCACAGGAGGAACTTTAGTTCTAGCAGCAGCTAATCAAAGTAGGTGCAGGTCAAAAGAATGAAATATATTAAACTCCATTTAGGTGGTTCAGTAACTCTTGTTCTATATCTACCTCCCCAAAAGACATCCTCTGGTGTGTACTTGCTTTTGGAAGTAGGGACAGTAAACCCATGTTTCATATCAGTATTTCCAGAAGTCTTAATAATCCAGTATTGTGAAATCTGTGGATATATTTTGGTGATTGAAAGTAGATCTGATCCTTGGCATTATTTATTACTTATTTATTGACATTTAAAATCTGGGAAAGTCCAACTGGGTAGAAGCCCATTTTCAGAGGAGGCCCAGGGAGAAAAGTTCCAAATTATTATAAAACATTTCAAGAATAAGTTTAAATAATTATAAAAAAATAGACATAATATAAAAACATTGGTTAAGAATCAGTAAAAGTTATATGACAATCCTTTAATATTTAGAGAAATTTTAGAGAGCTAGTGAGAAGTTAAAGGTAAGTTAGTCTAATACAAACAGGAAGTGGGGGAAAAACAAGCTTATGGCATATTTAGAAAGAAAGTTAAGGAAAATAGTAAGTAAGTGAAGAATTTGATAGCAGTAAGGAAGTAAGTGAAGAAGGGACAGTAAGGAGATATAAGGAATGAAAAGGCATTTGTTCACATTTAGAGATATAGTTTATCGGGTCCACTTCTTAATTTCAAAAGATCACAATCTCAAGATTCCTAATATCAAACCCAGAATCTCGAGGTTGTGAAATCTCGAAATTAAGGAATAAAAAAAAAATGACAACTGCTAAAACCATGTTTTTTTTATTTCTTAATTTCAAGATTTTGCTACCTTGAGATTCTGGGTTCGATATTATGAATCTCGAGATTGTGATCTTTCAAAATTAAGAAGTGGACAAAGTTTATCCTAATTTTGAGCAAAAACAGAGACAAATTTTAGCTAGGAAGTCTGTCAGAGTGGTTTTAAAAGATGGGAGGCAGAGTACTGAACTGATGGATGCAGGTAAGGAGTTCCAGGCCTTAGCAACCTTGTACAAGTACAGACAATGCCCAGCAGATTTGCTAGGTTTGTAGACAGGAATTTTTGGTCACTGGATCTCAGTGACCGACTGGGAACATAATTATATAGAATGTTTTTGAGTGCTGGTCAGGCAGATGGATGCTAGATAATTTTTTAGGTGGTAAAAAGCTGTATATATCTTAGTTGATGAGGCAGTTCTAATGAATTTAGACTTTTTAGTGCTATGCAATGTGGGTTCTGCAAGGGATATTTGCTGCAAACTTAGCAACTTTCTTATATCATTGTTCAAGTTTTAATTTTTGTGAAGCCCAGAGGTTAGTAAGGATGGGAGTGTCACAAGAAAGTGTGGGGAGCAGAAAAGTAGTGGCAAGTGTAGCTTTAGTTGCTTTGGTGAGAAAGGTTTTGGCTCAATAAAGCAACCCTAGTTCGTGATGTGTTTTTCTTATGCAATTTTGAAGTGAAGCCTGGAGGCAGGTGAGTGCCATAAAAAGAGTGGAGAGGAGATAAATAGTGGCAAATGTAGTTTTAGTTGTGTCTGTGATAACGTTTTTAGCTCTGTAAGGCAACCCTAGCCCCAGGATTCATTAAACTTTTTATTCTGTGCAGGAACAGTGTAGCCGCTCCTGCACAGAATATGGCCACTGAGCGATTCAGCAAACAGCTAATCTGACGTGCACGAGCCTGCCGACACTGTTTCTGCACGGAAAGCTGTGCGGAATGCTAATTACCTCATTTGCTGGTGAAAAGCATGCAAATGAGGTGAATTAATGATTCAGGAAGCATGCAGGCATCCATGCAGGAACAGTGCTAGTTGCAGAAATATGTTCGGTTAGTAACCGAATACATTTCTGCAAACAGCAAAACGGAGGATGGCAACTCAAATAAAAGCATGTATTATAAACTTTAGGCATGCCAATATGGCCATTGGCATGGGAAATTTAATAAAAAAAATCAAAGTATTTGTTTTGGCCGATCTTGGCTGTTTAAGCATAGGGCAGTGGCGTGCAAACTGGATTGTGCCGAAAATAAAAACAAATGTAAAAACTCAATTTTAGGAGAAATCTGCATTTTGCCATTACAGTCAATGGCATGCAAAATCAAAACATTACCTGGGAACAGTGGTTGTTAAGGGGAAAGGCTCTGTGGTAGTGCAGTAACTATGGACTAAGGCAGTGGGGTATACAAATGAGGAGAAATTTACTGAATCACAAAATATTCTAAGTCCACACACTGCACCCACCTGTGTAGGTGCTAGAACAGGAGAGTGTAGGCAGAAAGAGCAGCTAACATGAAAAGGGGGTGTGTCATGCTTGCTGTAAGCACATTGGAGCTCTGTTGTCTGGGTTTGCGCTTAGCAAAACATAGCTAAGCAAGGGGGTGTATCTGAGGCTGCAATGTCTTACACCATGAAATGAAAAGTGTGTTCACATCCAGGGAGGGCCATTTCTGCTACAATGTGGTTACCTTAGCTAAACAGGTGTGCGCAGTGGGACTTGAACAAAAAAAATGGAAATAGCAGCACTGTTTACATTTGGGCAGCGGGTTTGTGCACCATGCCTCGGGGATTAAAAGGGGCAGAGATGGGAAGGGGGAAAAGGAAAAAAAGGGAAATAGCAAAATATAGCCACTCAGATACAAGTAAAATAGCTGGCAGGTGGAATGTCTCAAAGTCAGCCAATCACATAGGCAGCATCTGCAGCACACCACTATAAACTATGCAAACACCTTCCAGTCTGGTTTTTCCCACAAACTCTGCACCATAGGTGTACAATATAAGGGAATGTTAACTGACAAAACTAGCAAAAAAATGTTAGGGGCTGCTGTGGCATTGATTTATCAGTATGTGCAAGAGGCCGAGGGTGCTGAGAAAGATAATGCTGACAACCAACTCAGACCAAGGAGGAGGAGAAGAGTGTTCAGACCCAGGGTAACCTACCAGGAGCTACATGATCTGAAGATAGTAGAGGGCTACAGGGTGGACAGGGACATACTTCAGCAACTTGTTGAGCTGTGCCGACCTCACCTCAGACTCAGAACTAACAGAGGGGTACCCATCCCAGTGCATGCCAAGGTATGTGTAGCCTTAGGAATACTAGCTACAGGTACTTTCCAAAGAGCAACTGGGGATATCATGGGGGTCTCACAGGCATCTGTGCCCAGGATACTCCACCAGTTCCTGCATGTCATGCGACCACATGCAGCTGAGCATATTTACTTCTCCAGCACATGTGAGGAGAGGATCAGCAATATGCGTCTCTTCCACCATGTAGCAGAATACCCAGAGATACGGGGTGCCATAGACTGCATGCAATTCCACATCAAAGCAACATCTGGTGACCAGGGTAAGGTCTACCTAAACCACAAGGGGTTTCACTCCATCAACTGCCAGGTTGTGTGCAATGTCCAGGGCATTATCATGAATGTGTGTAATGGCAGCCCTGGAAGTTATCATGACTCCCACATCTGACATTCGTCACAGCTGTACCAGGCATTTGCTAGTGGGGACATGCCATATGGCCATCTGGTGGGGGATGCTGGCTATGCACTGGAGTTATGGCTGATGACACCCATCAGAAATGCACACACACCCACACAAGACCACCATAGTGAGGCACATGCACAAACCAGGATCATTATAGAGCATGTGTTTGGGATGTTCAAGTCACGGTCCCACTGCCTTGACATATCCAGTGGAGCTTTGCAGTACTTTCCAGTCACATGTGCACACACGTTCATAGTATGTGCCATGCTACACAATATGATCCTGCAGAAACAGCTGCAGCAGGAACAAAACAGGGAAAGGCCACACAGCCCCCCCCACCATTGCCAAGGTCTCCACAGGCATGGAGGGACTCAGAGCAGGAGCATCCTGAGCCTGCCCCTGTAGGCAGATGGCGGCATGCCCAGTATGCCCTGACCTTGGCAAAGAGGCAACGTATAGCACATACACTGACACTGTAGGGCCCAAGGGACTGATCTCTCTCTCTCTGACTCACACACTCAGTAAAATGGATGCCAAACATCACACAATCTTTACCTTACCATGTATAGGCAGTGTACTGCGTGCATCCAACGTAGTCAGCCCTCAAGCACTGTCCTCACAACTGCCTCAGGCACAAGGTAAGTCAGTCTTCTTAACAATAAATGAATGGAGTAGAATGTTCTGATAGCATATTTATGGTATTGATGCAAGCATGCAAGGGAATGGGGTGGCTTACTGGGATAGCAGCAGACAACTGACAGCTCTGTGGGACAGCAGGAAGTGTATTCCCAGTACTGGATTACCCACACTATGCAGTACCACTCAAGTTGAGAAATACCACTGTAGTATATGTGCTGAGCCAAATAACTGGGGGGGTCATAGGTCACATGCATGGATGTCAAAGTGGGGGTCCCATACCCACCCCCAACCTCACCCAGCAGATCAGCTGTAGAAAACCATACAGAAATGTCTGGCAAAGGCCCCCACATGGCGACATCCATGAAATCCCCACCTACAGATGTACGCAGTGATATCACAGCAGGTCTGGTAGTGGTATTATGGCTTTGAAATGTAAGAAGTCTGAAACTAAAAATGTTTATACCAAAACAATCTGACCTGTGGTCAATACTGCTATGCCCATAGTCTCAAAGATAGTGCAAACTACTGTGCTAAATGGGACCAAAATGTTAAGCAAATAAAAGCACACTCTCTGCAAATGTGCATTGTGTACAGATGTATCACCCCCCCACCCATAGTCCCATAGAAATGCAGTAACATATCCCTAGCCTTAAGCAGCATCCAGCTGTCAACTAGAGTGATGGCTCAACATGAACAGAAAGCAATTGTCAGTAACACTCACAGTCAGCTTGCCGTTGCCATCCTGGGGTATCCACTGCCAGTAGCCTGGGAACATATGATCATCAGAATGCACTGCCTTACTACAGATGGCCTGCATCTGTCACACCTGGCCTACAAGCCTCTGGAAAATGTGCCCTGTTAGGGAGTGTCATGTAGTCCATAACACCAACATAACACAGTGTACAAAATGCAAAGAAAGGCCATGCTGCTAACTGCTAGGAGCAAACCTGCCAGTGTCAGAGAGACAGATATCTGTACAAAGCCATGAATAATGGGGTGATAAAGGTCCAAAGAGAAGGACACCTTATCTAATAATGTTAGAAAGTAGATGGAATGATTGTATTAGCATGGAATGTCAGAAGGGTATGAAGTCTGTAACCGCAATGTCAGCCGTCAGTAATATCTGACTTCAACCCTGAGGGACTTGCAAAAACACTTTTCATTGAAAACCACACTCGTTTGGGTAACTGACCAGATATACGATTCATGAATTTGGACATTCTGTGATACTCCGTACAGTCAACAGACACAGCTAGGAGTCTAAACATGGGAATGCACTCATTGCAGGCAGTCCTAACCGTGGAAGATGGTGACATGTCTGCACCCACAGAACCCTAGCCCACAGCCATGGGGAGTAACACACCCTTCCCTGATCAATCATCTTATGCAACATCCTGACCCCAAAATGTGGCTAGCCAAGCAAAATGAGGTGGGCCATACATATATGTGAGACACACACACACACACACACACACACACACACACACACACACACACACACACACACACACACACACACACACACCTCTAGGCTGGTTAAACAGTCTGACACACACAAGACCCTCCAAGTGCAGTCAACATTTGAGAAGACCCCTATACAAAGTACTGGTAGCTATAGGCCAACATAACTGACCCAGCACACCCCCCTCCCACATATCTTATCCCCTACAAATCTATCTGGAGTCTGCCTCTTACCCTGATCCTGCCTGACTTATATTATCCAACCGTGAACTGGAAATCAGACCATGCCAGAACAGAAATGCACAGATATTCCACCACTGTAATATATTACCAAGGTGCTGGACTGTTTCCACAGCTCCATCAGTCAATTGGTTAGAGGCACACCTCTCAACGGCCTGAATTGTGCAAGAATGCATAGCATTTGGCCCATAATATTGTTGTGTGCATCATCCATCCTGTATTCCTTTGGTAAATCACTGAGATGATCTGAGGAGGTATGTCATGAGGTACTGAAACAATACATGACAGTGTCAAATGTCATATATGTCAAAACAAACCCTGTAACCCTAGCAACCCATGCATTACTGAGAGAAATAGTCGCAATCACCATATGGCCCATTGTCTCCCCATTTTGATAGGCTATCTCCAGATATCCTACACCAACAGAGGTATGCCTGTAGCACAATACAAACTGGACTAGTGTACAACTATCCCTGGAATGAAGTCCCACATTTACTATAGAAGGACACACTGGGCATGCTCATACACTTAGAGAATTGTCAATAGGATCTAAAAATTAATAGGCCTTCCCCACCCAGTGCACTTCCAATTGCCCTACTTTAGCAATCCTGAAGATGACTGTTACCATAGAATCACTTTCGTCAGGCCTCAGCAATATAAGCTCTGTGGAGTGTGTGATAACTGAGTAACACTATAGTACAAATAACTAGTTAGGTAGGAGTTCTAATCTTAGTACTAGCAAAAGTAAAAATGTGTGTGTGTTTTTATAGGTTAAAGTGTTTAGGTCCATTCAAACCAGTACACTTCCCACTGCCCTAGTGTAGCAGTCCTGCAGATAACAGTCACCTTAGAAGTCCCCTTTGTCAGGCCTCAGCCCTATAAGCTCTGTGGCACATGGGATAACTGTATAACACTATAGTACAAATAACTAGTTAGGTAGGATTTCTAATCCCAGTCCTGGCAAATGTAAAGGTGTCTGTGTGTTTATAAGTTAAGGCTTTTGGGTCCCTACTTTAGCAGTCCTGCAGATATCAGTCACCTTAGAAGTCCCTTTCATCAGGCGTCAGCCCTATAAGCACTGTAGCTCATGCAATAACTACATAACACTAATACAAATAACTAGTTAGGTAGGAGTTCTAATCTCAGTCCTGGTAAAGGCAAAAGTGCGTGTGTAAGTTAAAGATTTTGGGTCCATTCAAGCCCAGTACACTTCCCATTGCCCTACTTTAGCAGTCCTGCAGATAACGGTCACCTTGGAAGTCTCTTTCGTCAGGCTTCAGCCTTATATGCTCTATGGCATGTGCGATGACTGTGTAACACTATAGTACAAATAACTAGTTAGGTAGGAGTTCTAATCCCAGTTCTGGCAAATGCAAGTGTGTATATGTGTAGTTTAAAGTATTTTGTGGCCTCTCTCACCCAGTACATCACCCATTCCATACTTTACAAGGACTGGTGATCTTCCTCACCTTAGAAGTACCTTTGAACAACCTTCACCCTATAAGCTGCATGGTGTTTGTGATAAATGTGTAACACTGTAGTAGCAATAAATAGATAGGTAGGGGTTCTAATCTCAGTCCTGGCAAGTGTGAGTGTAAGAACAGTATCCTGTTTGTGGGAAGGTTGTTGTATTAGTGAGAAAGTCAAAATTCTCTGCATCAAGCTGTTCCATTGTATTTCTGGGTGATTGGATAATGTATCAGCCAGATAAAGAAGTTTGCCTTTTGTAAAGACCATTTTGAAGTTGTACTTTTTCAGTCTGAGCATCATTCTTTGTAATCTTGCTGGAACAGAATGCATAGGCTTCTTTAAAATATTAACTAGAGGTTAATGATCAGTTTCAATCTGAATAGCTCGACCATAAATATAATCATGAAATTTCGAACATGCAAACACAATTGCCAAAAGTTCTTTCTCAATTTGAGCATACTGCATCGCAGTTTGGGTAAGAGTTCTAGATGCATAGGCTACTGGCCTGTTTTCTTGAAGAATAACTGTGTCAAGACCGAATTTTGAAGCATCACAGGAAAGAGTGACTATTTTATTGACATCATAGCATCTTAATGTAGGCACAGTAGCAATTTTCTGCTTAAGATCTTCAAATGCTCTCTGGTACTGTTCTATATAAGGCCATGCAATGTTTTTGCACATTAGCTCTCAAAGGTGCTGTCAACTCACTGAAGTCTGTTATAAACTTGCCCAAATAGTTGACTATACCAAGAAAATGTTGTAGAGCTTGAAAATCATCTGGTGCTGGCATCTCAAGAATGGCTGCTTGCTTGGATGTGTCTGGTCATAAGCCAGTGCTAGTAAATAAATGACCTACATATGTAACTTCTGGAAGTTTGAATTTGCACTTCAGAGGACTGAGCTTCAAGTTCACTTCATGTGCTCTGTCTAGAACTTTGCTTCATCATTGCCTCCGACCAATAAATCATCGATTATTATGGCACATGGATAACCTTACAAAATATGCTCCATTGCACGCTGAAAGACTTCACTTCCAGAATTTATTCCAAATGGCATCCTGAGAAATCTATATCTACCAAATAGAGTACTGAATGTAATTAGTAATGAAGATTTGTGATCAAGCATCACTTGCCGAAATGAACTCTTTGCATCTAAGACAGAAAAAAACAGTGGCATTCGGCATCAAGGCTGTGATTTCCTTGACTGTATGCATAGGATGATGAGGTCTCTTTAATGCTTTGTTTAAATCTCTTGGAATAATGCATATTCTGATTTCATCTGAGCCGTTTTTATGAGCTGCTACCATGGATGACACCCATTCAGTAGGTTCTGTAGCCGGACAAATTACACCTTGCTGCACCATTTTATCCAGCTGAGCTTTAACTTTGCTCTGCATAGCTATTGGAAGTCTTCTTGCTGGTCTGACCACTGGACTGACCTCTGGGTCTAACTTTGTAGAATACACAACTGGAAGTTTGCCTAGCTTATCATAAAAAACATCAACATATTCTGAGGAAATAGCGTCACTGATGCTGGAACTGGGACATGTGCTTATATGATGGACTTCTTTGGTAAAAGAAAGTAAATTCATTCTCAAATTGTTTCTGAGACCCAATAATGACTGCTGTTCCCAGCCAAATAACACAAAAGCACTACTGAGCCTTCGGTTAGAATTTATTCACCTCTGTAAGCAACAAGTTTCGTACAACTGGCCACATTAAGTTGCTCACCAGCTCTCACTTTAGCAAATGATTCTGTTGACATAACACCACACTTTGAACCAGTGTATACTTTGAGCTCTGTGGGTTTAGCGCTGATCAGGACAGTACAAAACACTTCATTCTTTGCCAATAAATGTACTGCGTTAATCTTTTCACCAACTACTGACACACCATCCACATAAAAAGTAGAGTTGTGGCTTTCTACATGATCAACTTGCTTTTTAAGTGACCCTTATTTATAATTGGGTGAGGTTTACTTGATTTACAAAACATTTTTAAAATGGTTCCATTTTTTACACTTGTGGCATTGCTGACCAAATGGTAAGCACTTTCCTCTTTTAGATTCATGATTGGCACCAAAATTGTGACAGTTAACGATAAAGCTTGACTTGGGTTTTGCTGACTCACACTTGCACTGCACTGAGCATGACCGTTTTACTGAACTGGTCTTAGAACTTGCTGGAAGGTTACGGCTCTTCCCAGGAAACACCATAGGAACTGTAGCTGCCATGTGCTTAGGCTTGTTTCTGTTAGCCAAATGCTGCATGATGTCTATATGTGCACTGGAGCCTGTTCAAACCATGCTCTTATCACCTGCAACCAAACTTGTGCCTTTCTGTAACTTCATGGATTTGACAAATCTCAATAGCTTTAAATAACATTAAATCACTGTTATAAAGCACAATCTTTTCCACTGCAGCATTATTAATACCACTCACAAGCCTGTCCTTTATTATCTAATTCTTTAAATCACCAAACTTACATGTTTTAGCTTTGTTTCTTGGATCAGTAAAATAAGCTCTAAAAGTTTCTCCTGGCTTTTGATCTCTTGTGTAAAACAAATGCCTTTGTAGAGTAACATTTGTCTGGAGATTGCACATTTCTTTGAATTTTCTTTTCAAACACTCAGGATCCTCCCTTGATTCAGCCTGTACAACAATATGACAGTTTTCCTCCTCTCCTTCATATACTGCTGGTGCATACACAAATGAATGCTCTCTTTCAATGGCTTCTGACCCTGCTAGGTTTGGCAAAATGAATGCCCTGGTGCATGCATCTTTGTCAGAATAAGCTGCTTGTATGAAAATATCATACTTTTGCTCAAATATTCTCCAATTCTCTGCAATATTCTGATCAAATACAAGTGGACCTAGTATACCACTGAACGCTTTTACAAATATGCACGAACACACACAAATGTACATAAGCCAAAAATGTATGCCAGTACTTATAACTATGCCCAATAGCAAAATAAGCCTCTGAATAACTGAACTTTGCAAAATAAATCCCCTTGGCACAAGAAATACTCTTGAAATCACCTATCAGTGTAAGAAAAATTTCAAAATAACTACAATGTGTGATTAAACTGGCCAGAAGAAGCTCAGAGTAAGAAACATTTTGAAGTAACTGCACTTTGCAAATAAAAAGTGCACAGCACACTCCGAAAATGGCTGTACTTTGCTAAGTAACTCTGTATAGTGCAAGAAACACTCTGTAATGGTGGCAATTTGTGAACAGACACACCCAGCACAAGAAACTTTTCAAAATGGCCATATTTTGACTGCACTTCACAAACTAGTTGCACTTTACACACAATAAACACTTTGGAGTAAATGCACAATAATAAACACATACTGTAAGCACTTTTTTTACATACTTTGCAATACTTCAAATAACTTTAGTTAAGCCCTGAATAGCTTCATTCAATGCAAAACAGTAGTTTATGCCAAAACACAGTAATTTGCCAAAACATGCAGTTGCCTTGCTTTATTTATGCTTAATGTGCCCTTTTTGCCTTTTGTTATATTTGTTTTACCCATTTAATCTCTTTTCATGCCCATTATACTTTTTTGTACTCGTTTTACACTAAACATGCTCGTTTTGCAGCTCCAAGGTAATTCTGAACCCATATGCTTTTCTGATAATCGTTTTATCAAATATCTTAACTTCAAACATTTTGTTTAATTAATAAGCTTTTTGTGCCTCTTGTTTACTTAATAAATGTTTCCCTGCTATTCATTTACTTAATAATGTGGTCTGTGCCCTTGTAATGCTCCATTTTATCTTTTTTTAATAAATAAATCATATGTGCAACTTTTCATTACCTTTAGTTCATTTCTGGCCCTTTTTCTGCACTCAGTTTACTTAGTTTACCTTCAATGTTAAGTCTGCACCTCACAGCTTGGAAAAGCAGTCTCTGGAATCCCAGTTCTGACACCATATCGCTTGCCTGATCAGGATAAAATAGACATACATTTGTGGGTTCTGTTCAAGCAGCTTTATTATGTACAAACACATCAGGATTGAGGCTTAGTAACTTTAATTTAGATAAACTTATAAACAAACTGACTATCACACTCATACATGTTCACTCTGTGGCTGCACTCTCAAAATGGCACTGAAGCTAGCATGTGCTTGCCATTTATATGCACGTGCTGTCTTTGGAAATGCTTCTTAAAAGTACAACACACACACACAAACACACTATTCTACAACCTGTGTATAAAACTAAATGGACTAAACATTTTCACTACTTGTATTTCACTATCCATATCCATATAACAGAGCTTCCAGTTCCTCGGTTTTTGTATTGTCTTTTGATTAGTCTCTTCCCACCCATCCTTAACTGCCATAGCAAAATCCTTTTAGCCCATACTCCAAAGTACTTTAGTTTATCATGTCTCCATAAATATGGGTATTATTGAAACAGTTTGTGTGTGAGTACACAGTTTACCACTTTTACCTTTGTTTTATCTTCATTAATTTCGAATCCCAAAAAGACTTTCAAATATCTCAGAATGTTTAACAACACTGAAATATAATTTTCTGGTTTTATCAGGTACAAAATAATACTATCTTCAAACAAAAAACAGCCTTTCCTTACTACCATACCAACTATAACTTTGAATTTCTGAGTTCCTTATTTTCTTTTCTAATGATTCTAAACATAATGCAAATAACATAGGGGAGAGAGGACACCCCTGCCTGGCTCCTCTGCTCAAAGGGAACTTAATCAGAGAGGAACCCCCCACCCCACTTTAATTTTTGCCTCAGACCCTTCATATATCCTCCTAATTAACCATATTATTGTGTCAACGAACGCAAATGCTTCCATTTCCCTATTAATAAAACCCCAGCTTACTCTCTCGAATGCTCTCTCTGCATCAAGTGGTATTTTCTTACTTTCTGCTTCCGTCTGGATCATCATTGTTTTATTAATGTTGTGAAATGTTTGCTTCCCTCCACAAAACCACATTGTTCCATATATATCAATTTTGTCATCACATGTGCCATTATTTTAGCCATTATAGACATAAACACCTTATAATCATGATTTATAATTGACATGGACCTATACGAAGCTGGACTCAATGGGTCTTTACCATCTTTAGGTATTATAGCCATTACAGCATTCTTCCAGGATGTCGGTGCCACTCCTACTTTTAAAATATTGTTAAACTACTCCGTCCAGATCTTTATCACTTTCTACCCCTCCTAGCTTTCAAACTCCCATAAGGGACATAGCTAGTAAACCTGTGCCAGCCTTCCCCAGGCGTGTCTGTGTTTTTGTATATAAATCAAATCTCAAAGTGTGTGTGTGTGTGTGTGTGTGTATGTGTGTGTGTGTGTGTGTGTGTGTGTGTGTGTGTGTGTGTGTGTGTGTGTGTGTGTGTGTGTGTGTGTGCCTTCTGTGGAAGGTTGGGCACCGGGCTGGCAACTTGACACTGTAAAACTCCACTGCCAATCATGAGCGGACATATGATTTGCTGTGGCGCCCCCTAACCGGAAAAAGCCAAAAGAAGAAAACTCTTTTTGCTGATAGGATTGCATCTTTACTTTTAAAGGTATTAGCTGCTTTCTCATGGCCAGATTTGGCATGTGCACACAATGTGCCCTTTCAATTAACAAGTTGTGCTGTAGAATATCACTCCAGGTGATTATTTGAGCTTTCATAAAACTAATGCAGTCTGTTCCTTCAAGCTTCTCTGATACAACAGAAAATTGCAGGTTTTCCTACATACTCTGTCATTTAATTCAATTATTTTTTGTAATGTCTCCTCCTGAACAGTCTCATCTCAGCCAGCCTTTTTCGACCTCTGATTCTTTGCAGTCTTATCAGAACATCAGTATATCTATTTAAAATCTTCTTCCATTTTCCATCCTTTTGTTATTTGAGTTGATATACCCCTTCAGTGTTGTGTTTATTTTAATCAGGTCTGAGCAAATTTGACTTATCTTTTCCTCTAGATTACTGGAAGTCATGTCCTGCACCAAAACTGGAGCATGAACTGCTTTTTGGCGAACAGCTGCAGGATTCTTCCAAGTCAGTGTTTTCTCCTCATCTTTTGTGGCTGGATTTCTTTCAGGTTATCTTTTTTTTTTTTTTTGCTGGCATCCAGGCTGTGCAATTACTAGCCAGTAACTGAAATATACTCAGAAAGACAGATTCACTGGTCTCATTTCTGAGTTTCTGTTTTCACTCTGAGAGAGTTGAAATTAAGCTGTTACTCTTGTGCAGCCATCTTAGAATTCATGAAAATTAATTTTATTGAATTTAACAAAGACTTCATCCCATTCATGTGAAATCTGGTGATAGAGAATAGGGTTATGGATAAATACAAATAGTCCCCCACAGTCACAGGTAGGTCTAAATGGAAGACAGGTAATCTGCCCTGACATGCAGAGAGTCCTATCAGTACAGGAGAACCAGGTTTCTGTAATTACACAAATGTGTATGCCTTTGAGGTAAGTAAAGCCTCAAGTTCAGATATTTTGTTGTTTAGGCTTCTGGCATTCAGCTATGTGCTAACTTAATATTTTCCAGATATGAGTTTGATTGGTATCAGTCAGTTGAACTCTGCCTAATAAAACACTGTGGGGGTAATAAATGTTTTAGCCAGTATACAAAACCCAACTGGGAAAATACACAGGGCATGCCTGGGTCTAATGACCACTTTATCCCATGCGTGTGTGCGTGCACACACACACAGACACACACACACACACACACACACACACACACACACACACACACACACACACACAGACACACACAACCCTAGAATGACAGCACTTTACTAGCCAATTACTGAAGCCAGTTATTTTATCCTTGAATTTAGGTACCATTCTCGGTGATAGTAGAATGCTGCTCAAAGTCAGGGCCTTGTCCTCTATGAAGACATGAGTAGAGACAGCTCCACAATGTCTCTTTGCATCTCCCTCAGGGTGAAACACCTAAGGTCATTTACATCCACATGAGCAACTACAAGGCCATTACTGTGTCTAGGCCATGTGGGAACTTAAGGTCCCTAATGACACCCCTTATTCTTACATCTGACAGCAGATATCAATATCACTCTGTTATTTGCCAAACTGGTAAGTATTGTGTCTGCATTTCTTACAGTGAAGTCACCAGTGACTAAGTCATTCTTGAGAATTACTGTATCACCACTGTAAGAACAAATATTAGAAGGGGGATTATATGTCCTTAAAAACAGAATGTGCTAAATATAAATGGCTCAATTATTTTCAAGTACATAAACATCCAGGTTTGAATAATACAGTTAGTATTAAACCAGTTTTTTAATTTGAGATCCTTAGATATTTAAAATTAATTAATGTTACTTTATTTTTGTGGTTTTGACATGTTCTGGTTGATGTATTGCAATCATGTGACTTCTGGGTCCAAACCAATGGTTTTCAATGCACTCGAAATATAACCGATTAACCAAAAAGAGCACAGCGTTGCGGGTCCACAGAGAGAAGTTTATTAACAAAAATAAACCACAGGTTAAGCGCTTTCATCAAACAGAATGACGTCATCAAAACAAATGACATAAAAACTCCCAGGTTTAAATAATCGAAAGTTTCAATTCATTGGTGCAAAGTTGACCAATACTAAACATTAGATACCACTTCTCATGAATATCAAGCTACTAAAATAAATAATTAATTAATTCAATCAGTTCATCTACTAAAATACCGAAGAAATGAGTAAAAAACTATTTTTATACATGTGAATACATAAATATGCCCTATACTGGTGCATTTGTTAGTAAAATTCCTGTGTATATGATATAAAATATGTTGTATAATGTATAAAATAAAACTAATATTTAAAAAAATATATATTTATAATAAATATATAATAAATAATGATGCACATATTAAACTGATTCTGCCTTCTCTTTCAATATAGGCATTATAGAAATATGTTCATTTATACCTGGTGGGTGGTCGGCTGCCAATCTAAGTTGCCATATCAACTCTTTCTTGTACGATATATTCTGCCAATCACCCCCCCCCCCACATCAATTTTTACAAAATCAAGTATACCAAACTTAAAACACTTAAAATTCTTACACAAAGTACTGTGTTTGTATAATGCATTGGTATTTTTTTAATTCTTGATATCATAGAAGTGCTCATATATCCTGTTTTTCAACAACCTCTTCGTCTTGCCAATATAGAAAGACGGACAGGTGCTAAATTTGGCAATGTATACTAGTTTGTTTGAACAACAGCTGCCATTTTTTAAAAAAAATTGACTTCTGTTTTGATTACCTATGATTATATCACTATCTAATAATAAAATGTTCCAGGGTCAGGCTGTCAGGGTAGCTAGGATGACCACTATGAAGAATGATGTAACAGCAGAGTTCAGGAATTTAAGGACCATGTTCTTGGAAAGAGGATACCCGGGCCACTTTATTGATCCAATACTTGAAGAGGTCAATGGTAAATGGGGTACTATTTACAAACCATTATTGGGTACTAGTGAAGGAAGGTCTGGCATTGTAACTAATGAAGAAATTGTCCAGAACACTATCAATTTCCAACAAGCATGTGTGGTTCAATTCAGTCCCTTATATTCTTATATTAAGGGAACCATGATAAAAAATTGGAACATTTTCAGAACTAATCTGGAGATAGTCCGTATTCTTGGTGATAAACCTATATTTTCTACCAAGGTAGGTGGTAACATCAAAACTCTGGTGGAGACAAACAGAAATTTAAATAATAGGCAGGGGAACACAACTGGTAGTAAACCTTGTGGAAGATGTCCCTACTGTCCCTACATATTATTAGATAGTGATATAATCATAGGTAATCAAAACAGAAGTCACATTTTTTTAAAAAATGGCAGCTGTTGTTTAAACAAACTAGTATACATTGCCAAATGTAGCACCTGTCCGTCTTTCTATATTGGCAAGACGGAGAGGTTGTTGAAAAACAGGATATATGAGCACCTCTATGATATCAAGAATGAAAAAAATACCAATGCATTATACAAACACAGTACTTTGTGTAAGAATTTTAAGTGTTTTAAGTTTGGTATACTTGATTTTGTAAAAATTGATGTGAGGGGGGGGGTGATTGGCAGAATATATCGTACAAGAAAGAGTTGATATGGCAACTTAGATTGGCAGCCGACCACCCACCAGGTATAAATGAACATATTTCTATAATGCCTATATTAAAAAAGAAGGCAGAATCAGTTTAATATGTGCATTATTATTTATTATATATTTATTATAAATATATATTTTTTAAATATTAGTTTTATTGTATACATTATACAGCATATTTTATATCATATACACAGGTATTTTACTAACAAATGCACCAGTATAGGGCATATTTATGTATTCACATGTATAAAAATTGTTTTTTACTCATTTCTTCGGTATTTTAGTAGATGAACTGATTGAATTCATTAATTATTTATTTTAGTGGCTTGATATTCATGAGAAGTGGTATCTAATGTTTAGTATTGGTCAACTTTGCACCAATGAATTAAAAGTTTTGATTATTTAAACCTGGGAGTTTTTATGTCATTTGTTCTGATGAAGTCATTCTGTTTGATGAAAGCGCATAACCTGTGGTTTATTTTTGTTAATAAACTTCTCTCTGTGGACCCGCAACGCTGTGCTCTTTTTGGTTAATCATGTGACTTCTGTTTAACGCAGTTGTTTTTAATGAATGGTACTTAGTACTGAGGAAAGTGATTGTTTCTCAAAAGCTTTGCTTGCTATAAATAAATTGTATCATAAGCGTAGAGGATTTTCTCCTTGTTGTTTGATGTGCTATAGACTTATGGAACCTAAAGTGTACAGGTTTGTAATATACGTTACTCCCAGTAACAATAAGTGTGGGTATGGTGTTAATATTTGTGCTATGTGGTTGAAGTAATCAAGTCTGATATCTTGGGGTAATAGGAGGCTTAGGTAAGAATTTCACTACTACATCAGCATATGTAGGAGTAATGTTTTGGTGCTATTGTCAGTAATGTAACTAGTGCAGGACAAAAGGGGTGCTCACCTTGTGCACTGTCTAGCTGAGGGTGCAATTCACCAATGTAAAATTAAAAACATATATTTTTAATTAAGTAATTCATTAATTCCCCTTTAAAGGAACAGCAATGTGTATGTCCTAAATGGCTGTTTGAGATGCTCCTGCCAGCCTCCTGTTCCCATTTACATCATCTTGCTTGGGTACTACCCCCAAAAGACCTGTAATTGGCTAAGCAGGTAGTGGGGGTGGTGCCGAAGTGTAATAAAGGCAGTCTCTTTAATTATGTCTTTGCTGCCTACAGCCAGATGATGGCTATCCTGTTTTGGGTATCACAATTGCTCACTGTGGGTGCATTTGGTGTGTGGGAAGATAGACTGAGCAGAAGAAAAAAAGCAACAAGTCTCTGAGGTAAATAGGGGTACTTACTAGTATGCTTGTTGTGAATACATGGGAAAACTACTAAAGTGATTGTTGGGGGAAATGTTTAAATTTGGTGCTTGTGGATACTTCAACAAATTACTGAAAGGGTCATTGGGGGAATGTTTCATTTTGGAGTCAGTGACATGCTTGTGCAGACGTGGGGAAACTACCGAAGGGGTCTTTGGGAGAAATGTTTCATTTTGGTGCGTGGGCATACATACTTAGACAAACTACTGAAAGGGTCTTTTGGTGCTTGTGCATACATAATTGGACAGATTACTGAAAGAGTCATTACTCTGGGGAAATATGTTTCATTTTGGTGTTTGTACATACATACTTAAACAGACTACTTTCAGTGCTTGTGTGTACACTCTTGGCCAGACTAGTAAAAGGGTCACTTGGAAAAATGTTTCATTTTGGTGCTTGTATGTTCTTGGACATATTACTGAAGGGGGTCACTTGGGGAAATATTTAATTTTGGTGACACTGAAGTGCTTGTGCAGACGTGGACAAACTAGTGAAATGATTCAGGATATTTACAGAAAGAAAGCAAACAATGCAGCTACACTACCTGATAGGCAGCAAAGCCCCACACTGGCATAATTTTAATGTATATTATTCTTGATTTTAAAACAAGAATACATTAAGTCCCCACACTATTACTCATGGAAGATTAAATCACTTGATGATTAGGCTCACTGAAATGTAAGTTTTTTTTCAAAGGAGAGCAGACTCCCCTGCATCCCCAATGTGGGGTGAGCCACTCACACCCCCCAAATCTATATTACTAGTTTCTTCTTAGTCACTGAAAAAACAAAGTAAAAAATGTATTGGTCTCTCATGAAAGCAGTGTCAGGGGAGCATACCCCTCAGCCTCTTAGCACACGAAATCTGGACAAACCTTAAAATAATGGGGTTCAAGGTCCAAAATATGGACAGATTTTAAACATTAATCTTATAAAGTTTAAACGTAGTTGCTAAATCAACAGGATTTCTATTAGTGTGCATTTTCTAAAGGAAATGAGGTCTGAAACACAAACATATGTGATTATTTAACAGATTCAGTCCTCACTGATTTGTCAGAAAACCACAAATGTTATGAGGTGGCCTTTTTGCAAAAATGTTGACATTTCAGAAGTATGGTCAGGGGCCAAGGCTAAGTATTCAGCACATATTACTGAATACTCAAAGTCCATTTGTTGTCTGGGTGAACTAAGGAAATAAAATCAATGAAAAATGAGGTCTCAATGTACTCTCAATTCTTAATAGGCTTCTTCAGGTCTCCATTAGAGTACCTTGGAATAATCATAAGTATTGCAGATATGCAGAATAACAAATTGTGCTGCCCAGAGTATTATACTGTACGTCTGAGCCAGAAATTGGTGTAGGGCTTTGGAAACCTTTCTTCTTCCATTGGTGTTTAAACAGCTGAAAAGTATCATAGAATGGGATAGGCACATGTAAAGCAGTATACAAATAGTTATTGGATTTGATATTTAGGATTATTACTGGGCTATTATAAAATGTGTGTTTATAATTATAATGCAGTTAATTTTAGCTCAGTCATTTCTTTTATTGATGACTAACATGCAAATTGTATATATACCTATTGTGGTTTGTTTTGTGCAATAACAAAAGAATTTTGTGTGTGTGTGTGTGTGTGTGTGTGTGTGTGTGTGTGTGTGTGTGTGTGTGTGTGTGTGTGTGTGTGTGTGTGTGTGCATGCCTGTGTAAGTTCATAGGTTAGTACTAGGCCATCTACACTTGTGTGTCATATTTCGTATCCCAAAGGTTCGAATCAAACTCTGGACCTTCTGCACATGAGATAAATCTAGAATGACTAATACTGTCAGAAGCAATTTAATCCAAGGGGCTATTTTTTTCTTCTTTTTTCCCATTTTTTTTTCTGTTGCTAATTTGCTTACACTTTGCATTTAGCTTTATTTTCTATGTTTGGGAATCATTTTATAACTACAATAAGGCATTCACAGGCACAGCCTATATTGTCTAGTACAGCACACCCCTGTTGCTATGTAGTAAACACACTCAGTGTAAGTGTTTAGTATCTTATTATGCCAGTGGGGTATGCTATTGGCAAACAATAGATGATCCAGTGTTCATTGAACTAGCATTAATTATCAAAACATTGTGTTACAGGGAGCTGTCAATATGATGCAAACTTGATATACAAATGGTATTGCAATGCAATACTAAACTTTTTGTGCAGTATACGCATGTATATAAAGTCTATTGAAGGGTTTGTATGTGTATTTTAGCTGCTTCTCCCTTGGAACATGACTTTTCTATGCTATCTGTGTGACGGCCACAATTAGTTCACGTTGCAGTTCATATTTACCAATCTATTAATAGTATAATTTGTAATGCTGCGGTTGGCATTTGGACTGTAGCTGCAAAGAGATGTGGATCATGTTGAATTCTTCTTTATTTTTTAATATCTGTGTGGTTTCTTTAAACTGCTAAAGCTGTGTTGTGTTTGGTTACTTATCACATGAAAGTTAAATGATTAACTCTGAAATGCATTAAACTTTCATCAAAACGTCCTGCTTGGACATGCTTTTGAACCTCTTGCTCACTTTTTTTTTTTTTAATGAAGTTACATTAAGGGCATTTTCTCATCCCTTAAAAAATCCTTGGGAGGAGTGACTAACTGTAGGCCTCACCCTTTTGTTGTGTCTTTTGGCTTTTTCCGGTTAGGGGTCGCCACAGCGGAACTCCAGTCCGCTAATGATTGGCAGTAGATTTTTATGTGTCGAGTTGCCGGCCCTGACGCACAACCTTCAATGAAGGTACGCCCATTCACGCATGTCTCCAGACAGAAGATGCTCTAGCTGAGAACTGAACAGGACAACATCTTACTGTGAGGCGACAACACTACCGCAGCACCACCACCGCAGATGTCCCCCACCACGGATATCTGGGTTTCAAATTGCCTAGAGGAAAGCATAAGTAGCATCCAGCCACAAAGAAAAGAATGCGGGGATGCCTACTTTCAGTGGCTGTTTGATTCCAGGTTTGCTTTTTTTTTTTATGAGTAGCTGAGATCAGAGAACAGATGTCAGTTAAACAGAAATTATTCAGGTCCACTTCTTTCAAGAAGGGACCCCACAGATTGCAGCATTTTTTGTCCATTTTCTTACCACCTCCAAGGTAGCATGAGTAAATAGAATGGATGTCATCCTAAAGCTGCAATCAGCCAGGCCCTCTGCTTGAAAGGAAAGGACCTTATTGGTTGCAGCAGTTGCCCATGATTTTTCTTATTTTTCCCATGTCAGTCGTAAATGTTTTTAGTTTCCTGTAAGGAATTAGAATTGGTCAGTAATGCCAGACATTAGATGTGTTTCTTCGGAAATTCATTGTTGTTGGAAAACCTGTTTTAACTTTTTAGGTGAATTAAAATAATATTTAAAAATTGTCCAAAATGTGGGGACTTTCACTCCTCCCTGTTTTTGGCTTTTGATCAGAAATCTTAAACAAAGAAATGGTCAGGTATGGCAAGAATGTTCCACATTTTCAGCCTTAAATCATTGCTCTATGCAGCTTCTCACTGAAAGGAGCTGTCACATATTCACTGAGGATTATTTTTTAAATATCCACTGAAAGTAATACAGAATGGCATACATATAGATATGGGTCCCCTTCAAAACATCTAAAACCCATAACATCTAATTTCATAACACTGAGACCAGAACATCTAAAAACCCAAAACATTTAAAACCCATAACATTGAATTTCATGATATCTAAGTACAAATCACATTAAAATAACATCCTCTCCACATATAAGGACATATAATGACACCAAACTACCAAACACACTTTATATATTTAATTTACAGAGGTGAGGTGGAGCCCCCCACATGGGGGGGGGGTGCAAGGGGGCTTGCCCCCCTGCAGAAATGTAGTAAAAAGTGTGTTTGGTAGTTTGGTGTCATTATAAGTGGATGGGGATGTTATTTTCTTGTGATTTGTAGTGTTAGATGTTATGAAATTCGATGTTATAGATTTTAGATGTTTTGGGTTTTAGATGTTCTGGTCTCAGTGTTATGAAACTAGATGTTATGAGTTTTAGATGTTTCAAGGTAGACCTGTATATATATATATATATATATATATATATATATACATGTATATGTGTGTGTGTGTGTGTGCGTATGTGTAATTGTTTAATAAGAGAGTCTTGCATTTTCTGGGGTTCTCTCTCTGTGGAAGAAAATGCCTGTTGCTGTTTACTCATTTTCTGGCTTTGCAGGGTTAATATGTTTTCTGTGAAGCAACTTGGACTAATTTAATGTGTAACTCCCATCTGTGTGAAGTTTAGCTGGAATGCATTATATTGCCACCATTTTATAATTACAGTTCAATATCTGAAGTGCATACAGAAGTGATTATAACTGCATTGTAGGCTCTCTTGTCACTCTGTTCTTACTTCGCCATTCATTTCACATCTCCCTCCTTTCCTTATCCCACCCACCAGGCTAGTCCTACTTTCATTGCCTTCCAATTTACCACAGATCTTAAGACCCCATATTCTCTCATAACTCCCATCCCCTAACCTACACTACTCTACTTCCCCTGTTCTCTATGACCTCATCAAAATATGCTACATTACTAATCTGTTTACTACTACTCCATTCTATCATGCCTTCTTTATCTAGCCTATAATGCCACTGACCTCCACAATTATAAAATTAAATACTATCGATCCCCTACACAAATGTACAACACTCCTCAACCTCCATTTAAACCTTATAGTCACATCAGCCCACAACTATACAACAATTCCAACTCCCTTCTTTACCCTTTCAAGCATATAAAATCCTCATACCCTCAGCTGTCCAAAAACCTGGTTCCACAAAAATCATCTCTCTCTAATCCCAAAAAAAACATGCTTATGCTATTTACCCCCAAAACAAGTATAGGATTTAACAAAGAAAATTTCATCATTCTCTCACTAAACTCCATTAAAATCGAACTTGCTACTAGTACCAAATTATTAGCAGTCATAATAGACGAAAACCTTAAGTTCGACCAACATATCCAATCCAGCATTAATAAAACCTACAAAAAACTAGGGCTTCTGTACAAACATAACAAGTTTCTCTCCTTATCATCCAAACAAGCATTAGCCCACTCCTATCTCCTACCTTCACTAACCTATGGTGCATCCTTGTTAATTAATCTTCAGTCTTCCCTAAAACTCAAACTAGAATCTTGCTATAACAAGATTGCCAGATTTGCCACAGGCAGTCGTCACTCCTCCCATCACTGTAACTCATTAAGAACATTACAATGGCTAGAAATCCCCCACTACCTATTACTCTTGCAACTAATCACTTCACATAAACTTGTATACAAACCACAAGATTGCCCTGCCCTCAGCTCCCTACTTGTTCCCTAATCCCCTCTCAGGTCTCTATGTATAGAACACCAACACTTACTCCAAATCCATAAACCAAAGCTTCCAGCAGGTAAACTACTTTACTTTTGGACTATGGTCAAATCATGGGATAGCCTCCCTTCCTCTATTCACAGTGAACAACATCTCACAAAACTTCAAATCTGCCCTACATAATCATCTCCTCTCCAACTAGATATGTAACTGTACTAAGCCACACACTACCACCCACAAAGCCCTTACCTGACCTTTGCTCCTGACCGGTCCAAGCTGCTCACTATTACAATATTAGCCTTGCTCATTACCTTGCATTATCTGTATTCTACTCTAGCTCACTAAACCCACTATCTCTCTATTCTATAGCTCTTCCTGAATATTGCCTAACTTCCATCTCTTGTTCTTCACCTCACCAGAACTTGCCTAAATTAAGTTTTTCTCTCCACACTTCTACTGACTAAAAACTTCTACACTAATTCCTTCTGCTACCTCCTAACACATCAGTGCAGCTTCCTCCTAACTGAATTTCTACTGGAACTTATATTACTACAATACTGATTTATATTATATTCTTATTTAGTTTGTTTGTCTTAGAGCCAGTAACATTGGACTCCTCTATGTATAATAGAACCTGCTCATGCAATTTGCTCTATTATTATTGTTTCTGCATTCTTGCCTATTATGATGTACCTAATTGCAATTAATGTATACTTATTGTTTTTTTAATACTGTATTTTTTCTTGGAACTTATTGTTTTTGTATTGCCTCACTGCAACTACTGTATTTTAATAATGTTCTTTTTTTTTGTCTTGGAGCTTTTCTCCCTGGGCCTCCACTGAAAATGGACTCTCTGTGGCTCAGTGGACTTTCCCGGTAAACAAATGTTAATAAATAAATAAATAAAATAACAGACAACTAATCTCAGCAATTTTCCTGGATATGTCAAAGCATTTGACACAGTTTCCCACCAACTCCTACTTAACAAACTTGCCACTTACAATCTCAGTTCATCATCCCTAACATGGTTTCGCAGCTACCTATCAAACCATCAACAGGCTACCAAATGGGAAAATAATCTCTCTCCAGTACTGCCAGTTTCCACTGGAGTACTCCAAGGATCCATACTTGTCACCCTCCTCTTTATCATATTTACCAACAACCTAATTCAGTAACCCACCTTGCTACAATCATACAATATCCAGACAATACATCTCTTATCTGCTCTGCCCCCCAATAACTTCAAGATAAGAATAAAAAATAATTTCAGGAAACTGAAACTTACCTATCTAACTACCAACTCATTCTAAACTCAAATAAGAGTAAGTTAGCAATTTTCACAGACATAACTTCCAAGTCCTGCTCTCCACCTCTCTTTATTCAATCCGAATGGAACCAAAACTGACCCTACAAATCACATCAAACTCTAGGTGTAACAATAGATGACAGACTAAAATCTGATATTCATATTTCCCGAACAATCAAAAAAGTCCATGCCAAACTCGGAGCTCTCTACAGGGCCAGACCTTACCTAACACACCAAGCCAAACTGGCCACAGTTAGATCTCAACTTCTGTCTACCCTTCTCTACTGCTCACACATTTTCACCAACTTGTGTAATGCTGACCTAAATAACTTAGAATCCTGCTATAACAAAATAGCTAAATTTTCCAGCAATCACCCCCATAAAACTCATCATTGTTCTGTTCTTCAACAACTTAACTGGCTAGAACTTCCCAACCTGTTAACATTAAACCAACTTACCTTCACCAACAAAATTATTCACAATCCCAGTAACTGCCCTGTACTTTTTTTTACTCAAAAGATTTTTATTGCTTTTCCATTAGAATTTATCATATAAATTATTAATACATTGTTTAATAAATGAAGCAAAATTACTAACTATATACAATATTTACAACTGGCCTGAAGAATGATTAAAAAGTTATACAATCCGATCAGAATGGTGTCATACAAACAAAAAAGAGCACATTTTTTCTCTTTTCTCCAACAATTATGAAGAGACAGAGCTCATGTTCAATGTCTCAATAAGTGATGATACTTTGTCCCATGGATTATTATTCCAAGTTTTTGGAAATATTCTTAGTTATTTTACTTTAGTTTCCATCTCCGCAGTTTCCTTTAATAGTAATAAGAATTCTTCAAAGGATGGTTTGGAAGTGGATTTCCATTTTCTAGAAATACATTTTCTAGCAATCGCTAGTATATTCCATAACAGATAGAGATTATTGTTATTCAGTTCTAAACTCTCATTGACATTCAACAAGAATAAAGATCTGGAAACTACAAATGTATCTGAAAATATGGCTTGTAAAAAATTACAAATTTTTTCCCAAAATTTTGTGACTTTGTAACAATCGTACAAAATATGCATCCAATCTGCTTTGTAAGTTTGTAAACATCTCCAACATATGATGTTATTGGAGGTATTACATTTTGCTAATTTGTTAGGTGTGTAGAAAGCTCTATGCAGAAGTTTCCATGTGTAAATTCTCCAGAATTGCATATTGGATGTTAATTTAATAGAATTTAATATTTTGGTTTTATTTTCCATAGATAAATTTATTGAATGCCCTTTAGTAATATGATTCCAAAATTTCTGATTGGTTTTAGTTTTATAGTTTATTAAAATGCTATATAATTTCGATGTTAGGTTTTCCCAATTCTAATTGTTATTAATAAGTCACATAGATGGTTTATAAATTTAGGACTATCTCTAAAAGAGGAATTATTGATCATTCTGCATAGATCTTGTGAATATAGTAATACACTTTGAAATATAAACAATTCTGATGTGGAAAGATTAATTTTCTTATTATATACTATCTATAACCTTTTTTTTACTGATACACTGTTGCCAACAAATAAAGTTCTTTACTTCCCAATTAACAAATACCATCCTATGTATTTTGTTTTGAAATTTTTGTGTGGAACTAAAAGGACATAAGAGATGCAACCATAGCTTTATGTCTATGTTAGAAATTACAAATCTTCTGAATGAGTTATATATGTCATTTAAGAATCCTAGTTTAGTAGTTTTTGTTAAATTATATTGAAGATCAGTGCATAAGATATGCCATGGTTTATTAGTCTTTTCATCTAACATTAGATTTTTAAAAATGGAGTTTTAATTTAAATAGATGACAGTGTGTAGAGTTTTTCAACTAGAAGAATAATTAAGGTCTACCCAATTTATAATGATTCTAATGATGGTGGCTTTAATGTAAGTTTCAACATCTGGAAAGTTTATTCCTCCTAGTTTCCAGGGTCTGATGTGGTGTGTGAGCGCTATTCTGTTCTTATTGGGATACCAAAGAAAATTTAATAATGTATTTATTTCTTTTAAAAATCTCTTTTCTGGCATTACAGGAATTGCTTGAGCAGTATATAATATTTTTGGCAATAATATCATCTTTATTAATTGTAATCTTTCTTTAAATGTTAAGTATATTTTATTCCATTTTACTAGGTAAGGTTTTATTGTGTTTATGATGTTTTTGTAATTTGTAATGACGGTTTCTTCAATGTTTGTATCTAGTGTTATACCTAAATAGTTTAAGGTGAGAACTTGTTTTTCAATTATTTGGATATGATTTATACTAAGATTGTTTTTTTTTATTCAAACTCATGTAATTTTATTTTGTTTTATTAAAGTGAAGTCCAGAAATTCAGTAAAATTTTTCAGCTTGTATGTCTAACTCTTTTAAAGATTTTTTAGAGGTGGACAAGGTTAGAAGTATATCAACTGCAAATAACATGATTTTTGAGTTATATTGACTATATATGTTTATGCCTTCTATACTGGGATTATTACGTATCGAGGAGGCAAATAATTCAATAGCTAATGCAAATAATATAGGGGACATAGGACAGCCTTGTTTTGTACCTTTTGTTAGTGCTATTGATTCAAAAGTGAAGGGACCTAATTTCACGTATGCCAGATTGTTTTGCATATATTCTTAATCAAGGAAATAAAGGAGTGAGGAAAATCAAAGAGTTCTAAAACTTTGAACATATAATCCCATTTTATAGAATCAAAAGTTTTCTCTATATCCAAGGTGATTAACAAAGCTTCTTTATTTTCTCTATTTAGAAAATCTGTAATTGTTAATATCCTTTGAATGGTATCATGGGTATGCCTATTATATATGAAACCTGTTTGATCTTCAGTTATAATTTGTGTCATGGATTTTTTAATTCTATTAACTAAAATAGCCATAACAATTTTGTAATCGTTGTTAAGTAATGAAATTGGTCTATAGGAGCTGCATTTTAATGGATCTTTATTTTCTTCTATTATAGGTGTAATTAATGAGTATCTCCAAGAGGGAGGTATTATATTTTATGATTGTATTTCAAGTAAAGTTTTATGAAAGACTGAGATCATGGATGAAGGAAATATTTTATATATTTCAATTATAATACCATCCATTCCTGGAGCCTTATTATTTTTACACTCTTTAATTTTGTCTATAACTTCTTTATGAGAAATTTGTCTTTTAAGTTCTAGTTTTAAGTTCTCTGGTAATTTTTTTTATTCAAGCTGTCTTTCAAATTTATATTGAAGTTATTTGTTTGATTACTGTCCATTCTATAATGTTCAGTATAATTATGTTTAAAAGCATCTAGTATATCACTTATATCTAATACATTTTTATTCTTCTTCCCTTCATGAATGATATTGGTAATATTTTTTTATTCTAGATTGCATTTTGACTCTTATACCTAGATTATGCATATGTTTAGGGGAACTGAATATGAATTTAATTTTAATTTTTCCAATGCTAAATTAGTTTTATGTGTTAAAATTTAATTATATTTTTTATTTAGTTCATCTATTTTCTTCTTATTAATGTGCACATTTATTGAGTCATTGTTTATTACTGTAAGTTGATTTTGTATGTTGAGTAATTCCGATTCCCATTCTTTTAACTTTCTTTTATATCAAACAAGAATTTTGCCAAAAATATAGGCTTTTAAGGAGTCCCATATCATGACTATATTAAGTTCATCTGTAAGATTAGTATCTAAGAAAAATTGTAACTCTTTAATTAGCCAAAGTTTACATTCTTTCAGTTTTGTGATGTATGCTGGCATCCTTGTCATTTGTATTAATTTCTTGAAATTTGCTTGAATTTTAAGTAGGAGAGTTCTATGATCTGATAATGGACATATAATTATTGAAAAAGTATACTTGTGTTTAAATGTACAGACTTTTCACTCTTGTTTTGCTATGAATCATTTCTTAAACAAATAAATTTTGGAATGATTAGAATGTTCTTTTGACATTAAATGTTGTCTAGAGTTCATCATTAGGAGTGTACTATTCAGAGGTTTTATCAGAAGTAATATAATGCATTTGATTTTTAAAATGTAAACCATAATCAATTCAAAACACAGCCAACATGAAGCAAAACATTTCCTAACATTGATTTCATGACTAAGTAAAATCAATAAATTACATCCCTCATCAAGACATATAATACTAGCAAAGCTACCAAATTTATAAATTTAATTTACATATGTGAGTAAACATCCTTGCAGTTAATCTTAAAAAGTTTAGGAGTTTGTATTATGATTTATTTGTTTGTATTTTGTTCTTTGTTTACAGATATGTGTTATCATTTTCTCAAATATTACTATTATAATCTTTTTATGATACACTTTGCAACAAATACAATTCTTCATTTCAATTAAAATACCATCTTGTATTTTGCTCTTAATTTTTAGTGTGATCTACAATGACAAAGAATGCAACCATATATCTATGTTGAATTTCAATTTTGACAGATGTTATATATGTATTAAGAATCCTGTTTATGGTTTTATATTGAAGAATATAATATCCATGTTATTAGTTTTTATCTAACATTAGATTTAGAATGAGTTTTAATTTAAATTAGAGATCATTTAGTTTCATACTAGAAGAATAAGTTAAGGTCCAATTTAAATGATTAATATTTTTAATAAGTTCAACACTGGAAAATTCCAATTCAGGTCTATGTGATTAGCAATAATTCTCTTATCTGGATAACAAAGAAATTACTAATAGTTTATTTCTTTTAAAATCTCTTTCTGGGCATCAATTTAGAGTAATAATTATTGGCAAATATCACTTTATAATTTAACTTTCATTCAAATTTAAAATTTTATTCCATTTTACATTAAGTTTATTTGTTTAGATGTTCTATGTAATTTTAATAGGTTTCTTATGTTTTCATCTGTTCCTAAATAGTTTAAGGTGAGAACTTGTAATATTTGGATATGAAACTAAATTGTTTATAAACTCATGAATTCATTTGTTTATTAAATAAGTCAGAAATCAGTACAAATCAGCTTTATTATCAAAGTTTTTAGAGGCAAGTTAGATATATCATCTGAAATTGATTTTTAGTTAATTACTAATTCGTAATGCACTTAATGATTATAATGAAAAATAATTCATAGCTAAATTCAAAATAATTATAAATAGTTAGTTTGAACTTTTAGTAATTAAAAGTAAGCCTAATTGTCAATGAATTGTTTTAATTCTAATCAAGGAAATAAATGGAATTCATAATTCTAAACCTGAACATATAATATTTATTGTCAGTTTCCCTTATCCAATGATTGACAAACTCTTTATTCCTATTAATGTAATTGTAATATTTTGAATAGATATATGCCTATTATAGTATAAACGTTTATCTTCATTATAATTGTGATCATGATTTTAAAATTCTGGATAACTAAAATGCCATAACAATTTTAATGCCAGTATGTTAGCTATGACATTAGTCTTAGACTGCCATTTTAATGATTTTCATTTTCTTACTATGTAATTATATAGTATCCCAAGTATTATATTTTCAATGGATTTATTTCAAGTAAAGTTTTAGAAAGACTAGTCATGATGAAGTTAAAATTTTCAATTTGTAATTACCATCATCTGAGCTTACATTTTTAATCTTTAATATTTGTCTATCCTTTATGTTTGCTTAAGCTTCTATTTAGTTCCTAGTATTTTTTAATGTAATGCTGCTTTAAATTTATATTGGTTATTTGTTTATTACTGGTATTGCTAATAATGTTCAGTATATTGATAGTTTAACCAAGCATCTAGTACTATAGCTTATATCTAGTCCATCTTATTTTCTCCTCATGAATGTTGGTAAATTTTCAAAACTTACATTTACTCATTTATACATATGTATATGAATGAATTTAATTATTATTTTCCAGCTAGTTTTTAAAATGTAATTATATTTTTCTATCATTATTATCTTCTTATTAATGTGCCACATTTATTGAGTCATTGTTTAATTACATGTCCAAGTTGATATTTAATGCTTGATAATTGATTCCCATTCTTTTAACTTTCTTATACCAAACAAGAATTTTGCAAAATATAGGCTTATCCCTATCATCATTTAAGTTATCTGTAATATTAGTATCTAAGAAATTGTAACTCTTTAATTAGCCAAATTTAAATCTTCAGTTTTGGATGATGCTGGTATCCTTTCATTTTATTAATTTCTTTAAATCTTGAATTTAGTAGAGGTTCAGATCTGATAATGGACATAGAATTATTGAAAAATATTTATACTTGTGTTTAAATCTTTAGAGACATACATTTATCAATTTTATTGTGTTGAATCTACTGCTGGGAAAATAACAATGAGTTAATCCTCTGAATTTAAAGTGTCTTTTAAATTATAATGTTTGATTCATATTTGATAGTTGCTACAGAGGTTAGACATAAACTTGTTTTATAGTGGTTGTTAATTGTCAAGAATACAATTAAAATACTCCTATTATCAAATTACCTTTATGTTTTCTAATAATCTAAATGTTTAGCTGTTCTGTTTATAGAAACCAGTATAATTACTTGAGTCCAGATTCTATTGTAATTTAATTATTGCATTCAAACATTTTTATCATAGCTATATAGGACTTTATATGTACACACGATTTTTTTCCATAGGATCATTGCTCCTCTGGTTTTTGTTTTATATGATGAATGGGCTAACTTAGATATTCATTTGGTTTTCATAGATGTTTTTCATTTGTTTTGAAGTGAGTCACTTGAAGAAAAATTACTTGTGCTTTATTTAATTTTAAATATTTTCGTAGATTTGCTCTTTTTTTTTTTTGGATTATTCAAACCATTGGTATTTAAGGAGAGTAATGTTAAGTCCATATATTTTACTGAATTTCGATTTTACTAGTTTATATAATGATACCCAGATATATTTCACTATGTTTTAGCTAGAAGAAATTTTCTCATTTTTATATATTTTGACTAGATTGGAGTTCTTTTTGAAATTTTTAAATTGGAGATCATCTTAGGCCATAGTAGAAGAAAAAAGTATAACATAAAAAATATTATTTTTAACAATGTAAACCAAAATGTCAAAATTCCAGCTGTCATACATGGAATGAAATACATTCCTAATCTGATAGACAAGAAAAAGTCTATCAGATTATCCCTCATGTCAAAACACTTTTCTTTGTGCTCCATATTTAATACACTGGAGATTTTTAAAATAATGTGAGTAAAATAACCTTTAGTTAATTTAAAAGATCTATTACATTTCTAATTATATTTATTTGTTTGTGTGTCTTTGTTCTTATGTTTCAGTATGTGTTCATCTTTTCTCAAATATTTGATATCTTGATATAAGATTGAAACACAATATACAATTCCTTTGATATATTAATTATGTTAAAACACTGTCTTCAATCCATTCAGTGTATCTATCAATGCGCAATCATTCAATGTATCATGTTATTGATTGTTTTATCAGATGTGTATATTTCCAAACAGATGCCTTTTATCTTACAAAAATATAATATACCATCAAGTCTAGAAAGATAGAATAATTAGATCATAAATTAGTTAGTATAATTTATATCACCCTGCTGCATAAATCTGCATAACATATAACTCATTTACATATAATCATCTCACTGTAAGTCGCTACATATCATGTATCCTATTTACATTTTTTTTATTGTGTATACTTCTCATTTGGTGCTACCTATATCGCTATATAATAGAAGGCCTAGTCAGACATGTAACTGTACAGCTATATAACTCAATGTATATATCTAAATATTATCTCTTGTTATATATTTTTATGACATATTTCAAAAGTCTAGATAATTTGTCGCAAGATATGTAGATTTGCTATCGTGTAAAATTTTAAAGTCAAGTAAACCTCTAGTATTAAAGATGTTAAGTAAGTTCTGTCTTGTTTAACCGTAATAGAATAGTCTGTATAAGAAATGTATTTCATAGTATATCATATCTTAGCATTTTTCAAAATATCTGACTGTTGTTCTCACCCTCTTTAAAAACACTATTTGGTTTTGTTTTAGTCATATATTCTCAGGACATCTTCATTAGCAATGGATGAGCAAAGCTTTGCATTGATTAACTCCATTCAATAGTAGATTTTACAGTTTGTAGTAAATAAATACCAGGTGCATTACAATTATAAGAAACAGTGCTTGTTTTGTTCACAAAGAGCTGTATCTTATGGTTCAACTTGAAAATGTATAATTCGTCATGTAATATTCAATTATATAAAGATGTTTATAAGTAATACTATTTTGTAAACCTTTAAGTTCCCAATATCAATACTAGGGCTAGTTATGTTGCTTCACATCTCAACCATGACCTATATTAAAGTAATCTTGATAGAAAAAAAAACAATACAAGTCCCTGCACAAGTGTTGTCTTGTACTTCATAGGTTGGTTTCTCCTTCTTTTCATGAAGTAATTATTACATACCAGTATCTCGCTCATTAATGGTTATAGTTATCAGCTCTTTAAGTCCGTAGAGATCTTTCTAATATACATACCTATTCATCTAGAGGGGATGAAAACATGTCCAAAAGTAATCAGCACATTCCAAATTTTAACTAATAATATAACATGTCATACATAAAACAAAAGACAGTACATTCTGTTTCAATTACATAAACCTTGAAGTGTAAGTAAAGCTGGAAATAAACAGTGAAAGTAACAGAATGAATTTAATAAATAATTTATAAATAGAAACATCTAATGAGATAAAGAAAATGAAAGATTTTATATTAACATATAAATAACACATTAGACTTCATTAGTAAACACAATACTTTTATCTGTTTGTTCATAATAATTATTTCATACAGGTTAACATGTTTGATGTAAGTAATCCTGTTATGTTCATGACTTAGTATATCTAATGTCTCTCTAGCTGCAAACTTTTAGAACACAACAGTGTACAGTTTCCACACACATGAAAGTTTTTTAAATATTACTGAATAATTTAGTACTTCTAATTGCTGTGATATTTTAGGTTTTCATCAATTTTCAAGGAGAGCTCCTGTAATGTGGAAGACATCAATAGGATTTCTGTCCTCAAGGTAGTTTCAGAATGTGAGTTCTCTGAATTGCTCATTACTCTAATTGAAGTATGTTTTCTAATTTGTTTTGACAGAAAAATATTGGTGAAATGGACCCAAATTAATCTTGACAAGTAGAAAAACAAATGTTTATCAATAATATTTAGTTGTTTTTGTTTGATAAAATTAATTATTTTCCTCATATTTAGGCTATTTCTGTGGAGCTTAAAAGTGCCACATAACTTCTTTACTTTTAAATAAAAAAAATATCTTCTACAAGCAGGTTCTAAAATATTTAAATAATATATACGCCAATAGTGACATTTAAAAATCTTTTTAATTTTTATTTTTTCCTCCTGTTATGTGAAATAATGACTACTATTACTACTATTCCGGCTCTCATTTCGTATGTGCGGGTGCTTGTCACCTTTAAGAATCTAAGAAGAGTGTTTGCTTCTGCGTTGTGATGTGTTTCAGACTGTCACTTGGCATCCATATTTGTGTCAACTTAGATTCCGGTGGGGCCCCAGAATTTATGATGGGAATGTAGTGTTTGGCTTATGTACTCTGCTGATGCTTGAAATAAAAACAAAGAGAGCATTGGTCTTTTCGGTGTATAATTTAAACAAGATTCATACCAAAATCTACAACCTTGCATTACAATAACCCTTCTTTTCTCTATTCTCCACTCATCCCTGCAACTCCTCACACCTTGTTCTAACACTATATGGTAGGGTTGTTGGAGATTGGCACTGTTTTGTCTTCTTCTAGGATTATGGAAGTTGTTTGAATAGCTGAGGTATTCTTGGTGCTCATTTCGGCTGTAACTTTACTTTTACAAGAGATTGTTTGTGTGCAGCTTCTCCGAATATAACAATATTTGAAAGGAGCTATTCTAATGAGCGTAAGCTTGCATGGCCGAGAACATCATGTAATTAAATATGGCTATCTTTCAAATGGGTAGACGGCTCAGAAAAGAGGAAAAAAGAAAAACACACACTCATTCACATGGACAGCTTTTATGTATGTATCCTGAATTATATTATTTATCTGATCATGCAGTCATATCAATCAAAGTGTTTGTATAATAATATATTCTCATAACCTTACTGTGTGGCAGTCACATCCAACTCCCTCCCCATACACCACAAGCCACTATTATTTGAAGCATTAATGAATAAAATGGATTTATATATATATTTATAACAATTCTTTATAGTGCGTGCCTGATTTATTTGTTACGCATTTCTGCGCTTTACCATTAAACGTTTTATACCAATATCCAGTTAGTACGGGATGCTGCTGCCAGACATTGTGTGCTTGGGAAGAAAGAAGAAAAGAGACTAGTACGGTGAGAACTATGAATGAGGGGAAAAGAAAATAGAAATTGCACAAGTTGAGACAAATAAAAATAAGTTATACACATACATTTTAGCCTTGGTCTCACACATAAAATAATAGAATCTTTGTAGTTATTTGCAGTTGATAGATTTTTTTTATTTCACCGGTTTTTGTTTCTTTTTTTCTTTTTCTTACATCAGTCCAGGCCTTCTTCTTTTCAGGAGGTCTTTTCGAGAAAGTGAAGTAGATGATGTCAGTCAATGTCTAGATTATAATTTTGTTACTATTTTGATGAAGGCGCCTCTTCTATATTATTAAAGTTCTCATTTCATTTGGATGAAGATCTTGATTTTAGCAGGATAGCAAAGGTTAGGCTTTTATTCATTTTGTAAATAGTTTCCACAAATTGTATATTTTTTCCACTCAAGTCTAAGGTACTCTGGTAGAGTAGTCATTGCCAAATCTGTTGTCGGTGTTTACACTCTTTAAAGGACTGCTACTCATGATGGTTCAGAACAAGTTCTTTGACAACATATGATAAAACTTTGCTACAGTGATCTTGGAATATCAGGTAGGCTAGACTTTCCTATTAACTCTGAGCCTTTCATATGCCCTCTTGCAGTAAACCTTGTTTTAAATAATAAGATTTCATTGACTCCTTGGGAATTTAAAAATAAAATAATGTGTCCTCTGCCTTCAGATTTCTCTGGGAGACCAAATATTCTGATATTTTTTCATCTCTCTCTATTTTCTAGATCATCTATCTTGTTGATTAGCTGGTTGTTTTGCTGCAAAAGGAATTCATTTTGACTTTCTTGCTCCTTCGATCATCATTCTATGTCAGAGAGAGAGGAGTTTGATATCGAATATTTTACATTTTGCTGATGTTGTAATAATTGTTTGAGGACATCAGTTTGCCTTTGACAGTTCTCTTTTAGGTTTTCATCCATTTTCAAGGAGAGCTTCTGTAATGTGGAAGACATCAATAGGATTTCTTTCCTCAAGGTAGTTTCAGAATGTGAGTTCTCTGAATTGCTCATTTCTATGAAGTGATGGTTTTCTCCAATTTGTTTTGACAGAAAAATATTGATGAAATGTTGCCAAAATTAATCTACAAGTGAAACAAATGTTTATCAATAATATTTAGTTGTTTTTGTTTGATAAAATTAATTATTTTCCTCATATTTAGGCTATTTCTGTGGAGCTTTAAAAAAGTGCTGCTGTCAGTTAGCCATCTAGGCTCCGCCCTCTGTCTGCCCTGCACTTTTGACCCTGGTCCAACCACGTGTCAATAGCAGGTCTCTTAGGTCTTCCGACAGGCTACTGCTAAAAAAGAACCCAAACTTACAACTACCATGGTGACTCCCTCTATTCTAAATAGCTAAGACCTGGAATGCTCTCCCTCGACACATACAAAACATTCTCAGCTATCCTTCTTTTAAAACAAAAACAAAAGAATATCTCAAAAACAACTGGCTCTGTCCCTGTAGCTCTCCTGGATAATTCCTCTCTCCTAATACTTCACAACTCTCTTCATCACCTTTAAACAGCTAAACCTATTTCTCCAATGAGTTGAAATGTTTGGTATACTCACTGAAAGATTTTTTTAAGTACTTCAATGATCACATATCTCTGTACTATGCTATGATCTATGTGACTATGCAAATTTCTTTGTTAGTCAATTTTGTTAACATATGTTTCTTTGATTGGTTTGGTCTCTCATAGTTTAAAATACTAAGTTAGCAAATATAGCTATACTTGATATGCTCTATGTTTGCTATTGAAATAATTTACTTACATTTGTTAACACATGACTATTAATGTAGAATTTAGATCTTACTAATTGTATCTTTCTGTCTGTGGAGCTTTTCTCCCTGGGTCTCCATTGAAATTGGGGTACTGGCCCAGTCGGACAGTACCCAGTTAGCAAATGTAAATAAATAAATAATTGTTTGCTCAGTTTAAGCATTAACTTGTCTGGCTTTGCTGGACACACATACATTGTATACTGTAAGATGGGATCATTTCTTGTTATTACTGGGTGTTTGTGTGACACTTGAATTACTGTGACTGACTATTAGTAGTAGCAGTATTTTACCACAGTCAGACATCTGAGATATTTACAGTCAGTAAGCTGGCTGTAATTGATGGGTACAGAGGCCACTAGGAATAAATGTGGTTTACCATTGTTGAACAACAGTCACTGATCTGGAGTGGCAGTACTAGTGTCCCACAAAGTATTTAATTTGCTGAAATCAGTGAAAAAATACTATTGTTATGGCTCGTGTGTGTGTGTGTGTGTGTGTGTGTGTGTGTGTGTGTGTGTGTGTGTGTGTGTGTGTACTGGGGGTGTTACAGTATATTTAAGACTAACAAGTTGGCCATAGTGTGAGTGCAGTACGTGTAAGTGTACTGGGGGTGTTACAGTATATTTAAGACTAACAAGTTGGCCATAATTTCTTTTACCTGGTAGGTGACTATTTTTAGTGGACATGAAGCAGGATGTGTACAGATGCAATTGCTCATTGGCATAGTGGTTCAACAGTAGCTGCCATTCTGATAACTGCTCTGGTTGAGTTCTTGGCTGTGGCTTTTTCTATGTGGAATGTGCATGCCCTCCTTGTTACTGTATGAGTTTACACATGTGCTCAGGCTTCTTCCAGCACTCCAAAGACATGCCACAGGTGTTTGAAAGTAAACATGCAGAGTGTATGTGTGTGTGTGTGTGTGTGTGTGTGTGTGTGTGTGTGTGTGTGTGTGTGTGTGTGTGTCTTGGTGTACCTGTGTGTGTGTGTCTTGGTGTACCTTGTGACAGACATGGGTTGTCAGAGACAGTGTCAGTGTGTTTGTATGTGTGTAAAGAATATCACTGATTCTTATCTGGGATGCAACACAGTACTGCTAGACACATACGCAGCTTGTCTTGGTAGCAGTAAAAAGAAATGCAGTTAACAAGACATCATCTTTCAAAAATAATACATACAATGGATCACAGAACATTTAGACCCTTAAAGCTTTTAGGGGTTTGGCAGCCCTCCACCCCAGACTGTATAAATGATTTTGGCATGGATTAAACGATGGATTCTATGCTCAACCTGCCCTTTTCTAGACCCTGCACAAAACTGCATGGAAGGTTGTTGTAGGTTTTGTTTGAGAGTTGGGATGGTGAAGGTCATTTTATTTATTTCGTTTTCCCTGATTGTGCATAGAAGATGAGCATTGAATGTGTGGCGGCTGGGGTCAGTGTCGTCATTACATGTTTAACTTTTATGAACAAAAACCTTAAGGGTGGGAGCTAGAAGGTTGCAATAATTTATGTACAGGACTACAGTACTGTCTGAAACAAAAACTTGGAATATATTATTGATCCACATTTTTTCCGTTCCTGCCAATGAAACATCAGACACTTGTACAGATGGCTACATTTTTTGGAGGTGGGGGTAAGCAGACGTATTTATATTCTTGACAACAACTGGGTGAAATGTGTTACTGTGTTCTGTTTCTTCTTTTGTTTTTCTCAGACTGATATCACAGGAAGTATACATAGGGTGTGAGCCTTTTGAGTGTAAAGGTGAGGAGACATATCATATATATGTGGCAGCAGCTGGCGGCTGGTGACTTCAAATCATAGGGGCTGCAGGAGACAGGTGAATGGGTGGGGTCAATGGGAAGGATGTGGCCAACTAGAAAGGGAGGAGCTATGCTCAAAAGCCATAAAAACTTTAACTTTAATTAAATGTCGCTGTCCTGGGTACCCAAACCCGTCATTATGAGAGTCAATCAAGGCAAAATGAGTATAGAAGAAAAAAATATTTGAAAGTAGTTGGCTGCATGTGACAACACTTAATATTTAGATGAAACAAAAAGGTTGTGAGGCATGAAAAAATAGAATTACTTTTTAAATACATTACTGGAATGCCAGTCAAGTAAGTATAAGAAAAACAAGCAGCACTCAACTCAAACCCTTCTCCTTGCACTGCAGTTCTAATTATAATTTATATTCAGCTTTGTTAAACAACCAAGTAACATGCTAAGTAGCAATCTCTGTAGTACCCCCACCCTTAAAAATGTTTCTTATCCAAAAAATGACCTGCTGACAACTATCTACTTGACTTCATGGGAAAAACATGATCAAAGTAAAAATGAAAAGCAAACAAAACAAGCTCAAGATACATTGTAAGGATTACTACAGGATGGACCACACATGATAGAATGGCATTCTGTTTGGTTTACAGGTAAAGCCTGCAAAGATGACTGCAAGTATCTAATAAATGTAAAGAACTGCTTAAAATAATGTAATCATTTCCTTCATTACAAATACTGTCATGCATTTCAATACTCAAAACATACATTATCTAGTTATGTAAGTATTCTCTGCATGGCAACAGAAGGCTTTCAATGTTGGCAGTTCACAACAGTATGCTTGGCAAAGCTTATTTGCATCTTACAAAATCTCAGACAAGCTTACCTGATGATGGTCATTAAAAGCATTGCTATGACTTGTAGAGCAACAGGCACTTTCTGAGTAATAATAAGCATAAATCAACAGTGCAAGAAAATATGACAGAAACCAGAACATTCTGCACAATCGAGGACAGAATAAAAGTAGCATTTGTGTCTACCTTGGATGAGGATACTCTCTGCATTTACACTGCATAACGGCTTCTTGCCTTGCTTGGACACCTTCTGAAGTCACTACATGGGGAATGAGGTGCAACAAGTATGTCACAATTTGAAATGTCTCTGACTGACTGTGATGGCCCTGGCACATTGTCATATCTCTCAACCTCAGAACAAAGAAATATGAACAGAGCCATGCAAGAAGTGGGACAAAGGCACAAAAATAAGGAGAATTTTTAAATGTTGCTCTTATAAATAGAGAAAGATAATAGAATAGTAGGTCTTGCATTAGTATGAATTTTTCTGAAAAGGTATGAAAGTCTGAAACTCAAATTTATGTCATTATTTTCTAACTTCAGTCTTTACAATGATTTTGCTATAATTTGCCAAAAAACAAAATTTATGAAAAATGGACCAAAAGAAAATGTGGTGCAAAAATGTAATAGGATTGCCAACCACACCCACCAGCCTGACTATGAACACTGTCAAAAGAAGGGACCAGCTTTTTTAATATTAATACTGCTAACTTGAGGCAGCTGACAAAATAAAAAGGATTGTGGCATGGTGCATTTCTGAAATAAAGTAATCTACCAACTCTGATTAATTACAGTTATTTCTTAATGCTGTAAACCCTCACGCATTTTCTTCAAAATTGCCATTTTACGGCGGAAAGAGGATTATTAGGGGAACAGCAACATTTTTGAGCCAAAATAGGGGACAGTTGAGAAGGTTTGGATATGCCCTAATTCTCAAGCAATTTATTTGCATATTGCCTCTCAACCCTGTTAATGCACAGGAAATCTGGAACAAAGGCCAAATATACTGAGGGAACATATAAACAGTACTATAAATTGTTGTATAAACTGATACAATTGATAGAATAACAGGTCTTGCTTTAGCATGCATTTTTCTGAAAGGTTATGAAGTCTGAAACTCAGTGTCCTAGTGTCATTGTTGTTAGTGACTTTCAATTCTAAATTATTTGTAAAGACACACATTTATGAGGAACAAACCAAAAATAATAAAAATCTATTCATTCTGGCAATCTGGACAGTTGAAAATTATAGTTCAATAGGGCTGTCTTTGAGTTGCACCTTCCCCTCACAAAATCATGTCAAATGGGCCTCCCCGCCATTCAATCAACCATTATGGCTATCTCACCCCATTTACTATAAACACTAATGTACATACTGCTTTACTTACTACGATGATTTGGACTTCATTTTATTTTTGCATTTACAGCACAAACACTAGACATCTGCTAAATAAAAAAGCAATACAATCTCATAATGAAAACAGACTTATATTCAAACTTCTCTGTCCTTGAAACTCACATTCATTGAAACAACGGTAAACCCACATTTGAAGAAAATACATTTGCCGGTGGCAGATAAAGATTAAGTTTGGGCTGTTTTCAAATCATAGGCCTGCACACAAGAAACACTACCCATAGTCTTTGATACTTTCGGTGTATTAAAATTATATTCTTTTTACAATATAGTACTGCAGTTGTTGAGGGCATTTAAATTTGTTTTGAATATTTTTTCCAGTAAATAATGAAACAAAAGTAAAAATACCAATAATGACAAAACTGTCAGTCAAACATTTTCTATCATAAAGTCTACTCAAACTATAGTCCACCAGTATCGAGTAAATATGCAATCTCTGAAGTAAAAGTCATCTAAATAATTCCACATTAAAAGTCATAACTGTAATGAAGATTTATGCTAACAAACAACATTATATTCATTGATTCATCTACAAATAAAGTGTCTATTTGCCTTTGAAGATAAATTGCCTAAGTTGCATTAAAAAGCGATAAGCTAGTAATATTGCAACAGGAATGAATTGTAAAACTAACAGGTTCATAGTTACTAGGTATTTTTGCTAAAGGACTGCAGCATCACCCCCTTTACAATACAGTACGTATCAGCAATACATCTACCTACTGTTGGATCAGCAAGTTCACTACCTATTGTGCTATTAGCAATGCAAGCAGGTTTGGCATAAGCAGCACTAAACTTTTGTTCCCCTGCAGCTCTCAGCTTCTGCAAAATCTACTTGGCACTCAGCTGCATCTCTGAACTTTACCTTTAAAGAAATCTGGAAAACTCCAAAATTTAGGGGCAAAAGGGCCAAAACACAGGGACACATTTTAAACATTGCTTGTAATATTGGAAAGTTGTTAGGGCCATTAACATGTTGCCACCATACATTCACTGCCAAGTATTGAGCCCAGGACCCTGCAAAACAGTCAGATCAACATACCTCGATGCCAAATCACCTGTTTTATGAAAGAAAGAGGGCGAAACTTATGTGGCTACCCTTTAGTAAATTCAGTTCTCACCGCCAGCCAACATCTTAGCACAAAACACCTGAACAAAGCTAATAATGGGGAATCATTTAAAACATATTGTAAAGTTCAGTTATCACCATAGCTCTCAACCTTAACAAAAACCTGGACGAAACTGAAGCTAATGGAATACAGTTCAATAGGAACAAATATCAATTAAGGACATAGAGCAAACCCACACAAACACAGGGAGGACATGCAAACTCCAGAGAGCTTTTAGCCAAAAATTAAAACCCAGACAACCTGTAGCTGTCAGGCAACAATGTACTACTGGCTGTGTTAAGTAACAAAATACAAAACCACAGATTTTATGAGGAACAGAACAATGGTGAGAGAACTTCTGGACATAATCCTTACCTGTAATTTTGTGACTTTCACTCAGAAATATTATCATCAGACAAAAGGTGTCCCAATGGGGTCACCATGTGGAAGTGTAGCCAATTTGGTTTTGGCATCATGGGAAAGCAACTTTGTGTTCAAGCATCCAGTTATATCAGAGAGGGTACATCTGTATACAAGGTTTTTGGATGATATTTTTATAGTTATGGAAGGAAATAGGGAGGTAGCTGATAGCTTAGTGAATGATTTGAATATTTCAACTGATTTTTTGAAATTTACCTGGGACTACCAGGAAAATAAGGTCACTTACTTGGATGTCGAGTTAATTAAATCATCTGAAAATGGATATACGGTGGCCAAGATTTATCGTAAACCTACATGGTCCAATAGCTACCTACATTTTGATAGTAATCATCCTTACCATCAAAAACGTGCGATCGTGAAAGGACAATTAGTCCGGCTAGGATGGTTACCTTGTATGCTGATTTTTGTTGGAAATGGAAAGAATTAAAGAATTGTTTTCCAATAGAGGCTACCCGACCCCCATGTTGGTAGAGCTGATAATGGAGGTAAAACATAAGAGAAGATCTGGTGTTTACCAACCGCTCTTGGAGTCACATCAGGGGGTATTGAATGTACATAATGAGTCAGAAAATAATTCTCAGTTTATCAATCAGTCCATGAGGTTTGTAATGACCTATAGTTTGGATGCTCCAGGAATAAGTTCCATCATTAAAAGATTTTGGGCTGTTGCAATCAGTGAGTTTGATGGGTTACAGCAGTTAGGTCAACAGGTAAAATTTACCTATAGAAAAGGCCCAGGCTTAAAGAATATCTTAGAAGGTTATTTGGGAGTAACAAACACAAGATCTGGAATGTTCACATGTAATTCATGTAGATATTGCAGATTTGTCAAAATGGGGCTCAAACTCCCTATACGTAATAGCATTTATACAGTAAAAGGAAGATACAATTGTAAAAGTTCCCATGTTATATATGTAGCAGTATGTAATTCCTGTCCGAGTTTTTATGTGGGGAAAACGGACAGGAAATTATGCCAACGTATATATGAACATTCTTATGCTATAAAAAAGAATAAGGAAGAAAATGCCCTGGCTAAACATATCCATGAGCACCCTGAGCATGGTTTTAATTTCATGGCAATTGACCATATTAACCTCAAGCATGGAAGGGGGATGGATTCACTTTTGTTAGAAAGGAAGGAATTGCTTTGGCAGCTGAGACTCAGAGCATTTGTACCTCCGGGTCTAAATGGCATGCTGTCAATAGCATGTATATTAAAGTTAAAGAGCCTGGAGAGGTAGTCTCATTGACTGTCCGATACCCCTTATTATAGTCTAAAATGTTGCTTATGTGAAATTTTGTGTATATCCATGCATTTTAAGTCACTATATTTATTTTAGAAATTGTAGTCAATTGTAGGTTAAAGTATGATTGATTTTTTATTAATGTTATTTCAGTAGTGATTTTTTTCCCCTTTTTTAGAAAATGTTTTTTATTAATGTAATCATGGTTTATTGCAATGTTTATTTATATTTTAGTGTGATATTATTAAAGTAAGGAAAGAGACAGGATAATGTTCATTATATGTAGTGATGTTGTATCCCTTTAAAGGTGAATTAAGGGAAGTGATGTTATGGATGGAAGAGTTTAAAGGTCAAGGTGGCCATTTTGTAACTTGGTGTAGATACATTTAACTATTTCTGAAGAAGTTGGTCTTGGGACTGACGAAAAGCTATATTTTTAAGGCTTAAATAAATTGGTGGCTTTTTACAGAGACTTTTATTTGACTTCGACTATTTGGATTATTATCTGGCTGACAGACTTGCTGCATTGTAGTTTGGTTCGTTTCCAGGATTCCTTTTGGGAGCTTCCAGGCCGTCTGTTTCTTTTTGTGTGGTGTATAAATGATTTTGGCATGGATTAAACAGTGGATTCTATGCTCAACCTGCCCTTTTCTAGACCCTGCACAAAACTGCATGGAAGGTTGTTGTAGGTTTTGTTTGAGAGTTGGGATGGTGAGGTCATTATTTGTTTAGTTTTCCCTCATTGTGCATAGAAGATCAGCATTGAATGTGTGGCGGCTGGGGTCAGTGTGGTCATTACATGTTTAACTTTTATGAAAAAAAACCTTAAGAGGTGGGAATAGAAGGTTGCAATAATTTATGTGGGACTACAGTACTGTCTGGAAACAAAAACTTGGAATATATTATTGTGATCATTTTTTCACGTTCCTGCCAATGAAACATCAGACACTTGTACAGATGGCTACATTTTTGGAGGTAGGGGTAAGCAGACATGTTTATATTCACTTGACAGCAACTGGTCGAAATGTGTTACTGTGTTCTGTTTCTTCTTTTGTTTTTTTTCTCAGACTGATATCACAGAAGTATACATAGGGTGTGAGCCTTTTGAGTGTAAAGGTGAGGAGACATATCATATATATGTATAGCAGCAGCTGGCGGCTGGTGACTTCAAATCATAGGGGGCTGCAGGAGACAGGTGAATGGGTGGGGTCAATGGGAAGGGATGTGGCCAACTAGAAAGGGGAGGAGCTATGCTCAAAACCATAAAAACTTTAACTTTAATTAAATACGCTGTCCTGGGTGCCAAACCGTCATTATGAGAGTCCAATCAAGGCAAAATGAAGTATAGAAGAAAAAAATATTTCAATGCATTGGCTGCATGACAGCTTACTTAATATTTAGATGGAAACAAAAAGGTTGTGAGGCATGAAAAAATAAATTACTTTTTAAATACATTACTGGAATGCCAGTCAAAATCAAGTATAAGAAAAACAAGCAGCACTCAACTCAAACCACTTCTCCTTGCACTGCAGTTCTAATTATAATTTATATTCAGCTTTATTAAACAACCAAGTAACATGCTGAAAGTAGCAATCTCTGTGATACCCCCACTTGTAAAAATGTTTCTTATCCAAAAATGACCTGCTGCCTGACAACTATCTACTTGTTTCATGGGAAAAACATGATCAAAGTAAAAAATGAAAAGCAAACAAGAAACAAGCTCAAGATACATTGCTTAAAGGATTACTGCACAGGATATGGACCACACATGATAGAATGGCATTCTGTTTGGTTTACAGGTAAAGCCTGCAAAGATGACTGCAAGTCTCCAACAAATGTAACGGGCTTCTTAAAATAATGTAATCATTTCCTTCATTACAAAAACTGTCATATGCATTTCAATACTCAAGGCTTATACATTATCTAGTTATGTAAGTATTCTCTGCATGGCAACAACAGAAAGGCTTTCAATGTTGGCAGTTCTTTAACAGTATGCTTATTAAAGCTTATTTGCATCTTACAATCTCAGACAAGCTTACCTGATGGTCATTAAAGCATTGCTACTTAAACATAGAGCAACAGGCACTTTCTGAGTAATAATAAGCATAAATCAACAGTGCAAAAATATGACAGAAACCAGAACATTCTGCACAATCAAGGACAGAATAAAAGTAGCATTTGTGTCTACCTTGGATGGGGGGATACTCTGCACATTTACACTGCATAACGGCTTCTTGCCTTGCTTGGACACATACAGAGTCACTACATGGGGGAATGGGGTGCAACAAGTATGTCACAATTTGAAATGTCTCTGGCTGACTGTGATGGCCCTGACACATTTGTCATACCTCTCAACCTCAGAACAAGAAATATGGACAGAGCCATACACAGAAGTGGGACAAAGGCACAAAAATAAGGAGAATTTTTAAATATTGCTCTTATAAATAGAGAAAGATAATAGAATAGTAGGTCTTGCATTAGTATGAATTTTCTGAAAGGTATGAAATCTGAAACTCAAATTTATGTCATTATTTTCTAACTTCAGTCTTTAATGATTTGCTACTAATTTGCCAAAAAACAAAATTTTATGAAAAATGGACCAAAAATGTGGTGCAAAAATATAAAATAGCCACACACTACAGCTGTGAACCTGTCAAAGAAGGGACACTTTTTTAATATTAATACTGCTAACTTGAGCAGCTGACAAAATAAAAGAATTTACATGCATTTCTGAAATAAAAGTAATCTATAACTGATTATTACAGTTATTTCTTAATTGTAAGCCCTCCACGTTTTCTTCCAAAATTGCCATTTTGCAGCAGGATTATTAGGGGAAGAGCAACATTTTGAGCCAGAATCGGGAACAGTTGAGAGGTTTGGATATGCCTAATTCTATAAAGCAATTTATTTGCATGTACCTCTCAACCTGTTAATGCAGGAAATCTGGACAAGGCCAAATATACTGGGGGAACATATAAACAGTACTATAAATTGTTGTATAAACTGAGACAATTGATAGAATAACAGGTCTTGATTTAGCATGCATTTTTCTAAAGGTTATGAAGTCTGAAACTCAGTGTCTGTCATTATTTAGTGACTTAATTCCTAAATTATTTGCCAAAAACACACACATTTTATGAGGAACAAACCAAAAATAAGCAAAAATCTATTAATTCTGTGAAAATCTGGACAGTTGAGAGGTATAGTTCAGCTGGGGCTGCCTTTGAGTTTGCCACCCTTCCCCCTCACAAAATCATGGTCAAATGGAGCCTCCCCCCTGCAGCCATTCCAATCAACCATTACTTGGCTATCTCACCCCATTTACTATAAACACTAATGTGCATACTGCTTTACTTTTACGATGATTTGGACTTCATTTGAAAGTTTTATTTTGCATTTTACAGCACAAACACTAAGACATCTGCTAAATAAAGCAATGCAATCTCACAATGAAAACAGACTTAACATTAAAACTTCTCTGTCCTTGAAACTCACATTCATTGAAACAGCAGTGAAACCCACATTCAAAGAAAATACATTTTGCCAGTGGCAGATAAAGATTAAGTTTAGGCTGTTTTCAAATCATAGGCCCCTTGCACACGAAACATACACGTGGTCTTTGATACACTTTCCCGACTGTATTAAATTATATTCCTTGCACAATATAGTACAGTTGTTAGAGGGCATTTTAAATTTGTTTTGAATATTTTTCCAGTAAATAATGAAACAAAATGCATGCACCAATAATGACAAAACTGTCCAATTCAAAACATTTCTAACATAAAAGTCTACTCAAACTTCTATAGTCCACCAGTATCAGTAAATATGCACAATCTCTGAAGAAGTAAAAGTCATCTAAATAATTCCACATTAAAGAAATCTGTAACTAATGAAGAGGTTGCTGCTAGCAAACAACATTATATTTCATTGATTCATCTACAAATAAAGTGTCTGTTGCCTTTGAGGAATAAATTGCCTGTGTTGCATTAAAAAATGATAAGCTAGTAATATTGCCACAGGGAATGGATGGCAAACTAACAACAGGTTCATAGTTACTAGGTATTTTCACTAAAAAGGACTGCAGCATCCACCCCCTTTACAATACAGTACCGTATCAGCAATGCATCTACCTACTGTTGGATCAAAAGCAAGTTCACTACCTATTGTGCTATTAGCAATGCAAGCAGGTTTGGCATAAGCAGCACTAAACTTTTGTTCCCCTGCAGCTCTCAGCTTCTTGCAAAATCTACTTGGCACTCAGCTGCATCTCTGAACTTTGCAGCACAAGAAATCTGGAAAACTCCAAAATTTAGGGGGGGGGGGCAAAAGACCAAAACACAGGGACACATTTTAAACATTGCTTGTATAATATTGGAAAGTTGTTAGAATAAAATGCTGTGTTACCACCATACATTTCACTGCCAAGTATTGAGCCCAGGACCCTGTGCAAAACAGTCAGAGCAACATACCACGATACCAAATCACATGTTTTATGAAAGAAAGGAAGACCAAAACTTATATGGCTACCCTTTAGTAAATTCAGTTCTCACCATGGCTGTCAACATCTTAGCACAAAACACCTGAACAAAGCCAATAATGGGGGAATACGGCCCCCAAACATATTCAGTGAGTTCAGTTATCACCATAGCTCTCAACCTTGGCACAAAAAACCTGGATGAAACAAATAATGGGGGAATACAGTTCAAAAAATAGGAACAAATATCAATTAAGGACACCAGAGCAAACCCACACAAACACAGGGAGGACATGCAAACTCCAGACAGAAGGCACCCCAGCCAAGAATTAAACCAGACAACCTGTAGCTGTCAGGCAACAATGTTACTACTGCACTACTGGCTGTGTTAAGTAACAAAAATACAGAAACCACAGATTTTATGAGGAACAGAACAATTATGAGGCAAACATCTGCAAATGTTTTACAAATGGTGATGGGTAGGGAATTCAGGCACTTGCCACTTAGGCCCAAGGTACAGGGTTCAAGCCTTATTCTCTACCCACCACCATATACACACACACATACACACTCTACCTGCATCTGATCCTCTATGGCAGCTAAGTCCTCTGTAACGATCACCCTCCATAATAGTGGCAGCTAAGTCCTCCATAGAGATCACCCTCCATAACAGTGGCAGCTAAGTCCTCCGTAGCAGCCTGATCACCCTCCATAACAGCTCATGCAGGCTGTTCTGGGTTTCCCCCATGAAATGTGAGTAGGATCCGGTGTTTTTCCAGTCTGTGCAGTCGTCACTGCACAGACTTCTGGGCTGGCAGGATGGAGTTCCCTTTCTTCCCTATCTGGACTGCTTAACACAGCAGTCTGGAGTTCAGGAATTAAGCATGCATGTGTGTGTGTGTGGAGTTCTGGACTGCCTAACACAGCAGTCAGGAACTAAGCATGCATGTTTGGAGTTCCAGGATTCATGCATTTTGTTTTCTATTTTTTTATTTTCTACAGTGGGGGGGACTTGCAATTATTTTATTCTTTTTATGGGTGGGGGGGCTGCAGTCCTGCAGTCCTATAGCACGAACCGCCCCTGAAGCAGTCAATTGAAATGTATGACTATGGTCATGTGTGCCTTCCCCTTCAGTCTAATACTAGGAAGATAATGTTTGTACTTATTTTTGAGGTTGGGGGTAAGGGGAGAGATGAAAGGCAGACAGTATTCCCATTTAGGATTCATACATCCTCACAAGCATTTGTGTTCTCAGTACCGTTTTGTCATTTTTGAACATTAAATCATGAACACAACTTGTTTCTTCTTTCTAAAAAAAACAGATAATTTCTTTTATTAGTCACAATTTATTTTCAGGCTATCACTGAATCAGAAATTTGTAAATATACTATGAAATGCACCTTACAGCACATATAACCCTGTGACTTAATCCAAAAGCACCTTATACAGTTATGGCTGTGCAGTACTGGCTTGTTGGGGTGTACTGAAAAGATGCAAGAAAAAGTAAAGACAAACAGGAGTCTCTTTTATTAGACATTGATTTTTTGTTGGCCATCATTGGATGAAAACGTTGTTAAAAAGTTATTGCATGCACCCTAGAGTCTAGAAAAGCATGGTTCCTGGAAGAAGGTGAAGAGTATGGAAATACGCGAGAAGGGAAGAAAAACAATCTGTATGATGTGGGAAAGCCAGGATATAGGGGAATAGAGGAGCACTGAGAGATTTGTGCAGAGGGAGCACTTGGCAACAGAGAATGCTATAAAACCCTTCATCCATAGCATAATTTTACCTGAGGCCAGCCCAGCACTTAGGGTTGTTGCAACGACCCCAAGGTAACTTCTAATAGAACCAAATGTCGGTCGCTGACAGCTGTGAGTGTTCTCTACAGAACAGTCTAAGATCCTCAACTTAACATTTGCTGGAAATGTAAAAAAAAATACTTCCAGTTATATCCGTTGCATTTGGTAATGGTAATCCCCCTCGAGCTAACGAGCCAAATATCCGATGACTATTCATCAGGCTGGTGAAGACCTCGGCATGAATTGCTACTGCGCATCCGTGAGGCTATCGTTATATAACTATACAAATAAAACCAGTTCTCGAGTGAGAAATTTAACAAGATTAGCGTTTTTTTTCCTCACACCTGTTTGTTTCGCAACATACGTTTTATATTACTTACACACTACTGATGCATTTAAGAGCAGACTTATGCCGCACATTCGCAAGAAATGCTTAAGGTGCCGTATTATTTAAAGCATAGCTCTCAGCCTTCCATCTCTAAAATGAGGAACACTGGCCCTCATAATGTGGAACAAATGGGCAAATGTGGAACACATACAAACATAGCACTCAACCTCCCTCCTCCAAAATGAGGAATACTAGCCCTCACAATGTGTGACAAATTAGAAAAATGTGGAACACATACTAACGGCTTACTAACAACTAGGAAGGCCATATGATGACTAAAATATGGTGTTTTTACTTATAAAAAAAGATATTTTAATTAATGGTTCATGGCTAGCAGTTAAATAATTCCTAACACTGAATGTTTGACAGACCCTTTCAATGTAGAACTTTGAGGAACATGAACTTTTTAAGATCCCAAATGAGGTACGTTCCTTGTAATGAGGTACACTTGAGAGCTATGAAATGGGTGACTAACAACTTCTACTAGGAAGGTCGTAGGGTAGTTAAAATATGCTAGTTTTACTTGTCAAAAGATTTTCTAATGAATTAATATGAATCATTTCTATTACCCATGGATATCAGTTAAAAAATTCCTACCAATGAATGTGTGACAGAACTTTTCAATGTGGAACTTTGAGGAACATGAACTTTAAGCCACCAAATGAGGTAAATTCCTCGTAATAGGGTACAGTTGATGCATGATTAAAGAATCTTTCATGATAGGCGAGGAGCACCGTGTTGTTTTTCTACTTGTATGATAGTAAAGTAGAAGCACCTACTACCAAACTCCATACACTCGCATATATGTAAATAATAATCTGTTTTTTTTTAGTCAGTTTAGGAATGGAAGTCATAAGGTAGAGATGTGCTTTTATCACCAAGGGCGTGGCTTCCGCTTGGTCATCGTTTCCTTGAGCTCATGGTATAAGATGGAAGTAAACACAGATCTTACTGGCACATAGTTTTGTTTTCCTAAGTAAAGTTTGTGGTCCAGGCTTCATAGCGGTACATTTTTGTTGTTCCAGCAACCTTGGTTCGTGGCATATTTCAGGTGTAATTCAAATGGCAGTTTGGAAGGTCTTGCTCTTCTCATGTTTCATGAGAGTTGGCATTGTTTCTGTCCTTGGTAAGGGAATTGTTTATTATTTGTCTAGTTTGTTTCCATGATTCCTATATGTTGCCTATTAGTGGGCTGGCATACCTCTCAACATCTTAGAGCAAGGCATCTGGAACAAGGCACAAATAATAGGAAGACAAATGTCCAAAAATAGGGACACAAAATATTGCAGTTATAAACTTAGAAAGTTGATAGAATAGCAGGTTTTGCATTAGCATCGTTTTTCTGAAGGATACGAAGTCTGAAACCCATATGTGTGCAATTATTTTCTAACTTCAGTCCTCAGTGATTTGCCAGAAAACCACAGTTTTATGAGAAATGGACCAAAGATACGGGGCAAAATCTGGACATTTGAGAAGTATGTGGGCGGGTCTGTTTTAGACAATTAGTAAATTTCTAGGTAATAATGGCCTTCTTGAGACTTGGCCGGGATGTCTTTTTTCATTTCTTTCTGCTTTCTGTATGTGTGAGGATGTTTAATGTAGTTTGCATATTTGCCGTTTGCATTTTTTTATTGTTAGCGCATCTCACGTTTTTAATTCCGTCCTGTGTCGTGTTTACGTATAATGAAAATTTTGTAACAAGCATTTTGCCGTTGTCTCCGAAGCGCTGCCTAATTGCTTAATGACTAGATAGATCTCTGCCCCATCGAAGAAACCCTTGTATGTTGTCTTAAGTCATACCTGTCAATTGTAGCTCATTACGAGGAACGTACCTCATTTGGGGTATTAAAAAGTTCATGTTTCTCAAAGTTCCTCAGTGTTCCACATCGAAAGACTCTGTCACACATTCAGCCATTAGTATGTGTTCCACATTTTGCTCATTTGTTCCACATTGTGAGGGCTAGTGTACCTCATTTTGGAGATGGAAGGTTGAGAGCTATGTCTTAAGTGCTGGAGTCGGTGTGCCCGGGGCTGTGGATAACACTATAGTACCGGCACTCTTTTTTTTTCGGCTGTAGAGAGTGCCCTTTACCTTCTGACGTATATAAAGATAATCTTAAACTCATCTAGATGCTACTAATCGTTGTCAGGTTGTGGTAGTATTCTTTGCATATCTTTCATCTCTTCATAATTTTGGTTTGTATTGTGCTCCAGCTCTGTCATTGTTAAAGACAATAAGGTGGATTATAGTCAATAAATACTGAAAGTCATCCCTAAAAACTAATTGTTGCAAATTTATTTTGGGAATCTGTTGATTCCCCCCTTTTTTCTGTCAGCTTTCTAAGGTGACCTACTTGTATTTAAAAAGTGCCCGTAGCTTGGGTCCTTTTTTCCCATAGTTTATTTTTGTGTGTTGTTTCTAAGTTGGAAAGTTTGAGAGTTGTGCTTATTGTAGTTCTAAATGACAATAAAGTTTACCGTGACTTTGACTTACTGTGTTGGACGGAGTGATAGACTTCATATTAATGCATGGGAAGTGTTCCACAGTCGTTTAACCTTAATATACCATTAAGGTTGCCACCTTTTCAAATGTCCAAAGTGGGACATTTTTGGTACAAATGTCAGACTTTGCAGGCTGAAACATACCCACAGCCAGTACAAAGGACAGAACTTCACTTTTTTGCCTAAATAAAAGCTTATTCTTGTAGCATTTTAGTTGCTTATTCTGTTTCTTATAACATTTAGGTGTTTCAGATACAGAACAACTGTTTTATACAACTATTACATAAAATATAGAAAATAATTTTGTCCTAAAATCTCAGGACATTTGCTGATTTTACAACTTTTTTGCAGGACACAACTGCCCAAAGAGGGACTGTCCCTCTGAAAGTGGAACAGGTGGTAACCCTATTGCTTACTGTGGATGTCTGAGAGTGTGCTCTCTCTCTCTTGATTTACAACAGGGGTATTCATTTTTTATGGGACATCACTTGAAGGTGCTGTTTAAAAGGTCAGCATGAGTAGTTTGAATGCTTCTTTTATGAGTTGTGCTAGTGGCAACCCTTGTAGAGTACCAGAGTTTAACAGTGAATCCATTGAGATGTCCTGGGTGTGCTGTTGGTATGGTGAGCTACTTACTGCAACAGAGTAAGCAGTGGAGACTGCGGGAATCCTGCTCATGAATACAGGTTGTAGCTATTGGACAGCTCATAGTTATTGTAAGGTAGCTGTTTAGTTATTGTTTATTTATTGACATTTGTTGACTGGGAAAGTCCGCTGGGTCAGAAACCCATTTTCAGCAGAGACCCGGGGAGAAAAGCTCCACAGATATCGTAATGTTCCACAGAAAAATACAAAGTTAATACAGAAATATACATACAATAACATAGAATGGGTATATTGGTACCAAGTGAATTTAGAACATTTAAATATTAAACTGTAAAGATACAGAGTAAAATGCTTTTCCAATTACAAAATGTAATCATAATTAGAAACACAATATTGTAAATAGAAAAATTAGTAATATAAAGAGGAAGGAGTTAATATAGTAGAGGTTTTAGAAAGTAGGGTCTAAGTAGCTGTACTAGAAGTCCTTAAAAACTCGGTTTGATGAGCTGTTTAGCTGTGCTTTACAGTTTGCTAGTGTGTGAAGAAATTCCTTAAACTACTGAGAGTGGAGCCAGTTTTTGTTTATTCTGTTAATTAGTTTCATCACACAAGGGCAGTAGCCTCTCTTAGGGAGTGACTGGATGTGGGATTAGTATTAAAGGAAATATGGACAGGGCAGTGGAGAAATTCTGTACTTTGTCTTGCTTTGTAATGAAATGGAAGTGACTTGGCCACAGGAAGCAGTCAGTAACAGAGAGGGATAGAATGGAGGAGCAACGCAGGTGATAGTGAGTGAAATTGAGCCAGGATAGTTGGCTTTGTACTCTACAATTTCTGTGTTCGGATGGACAGAAGTTGAGTGTTAGAAATTCTTTATGGGCTGAAATCACTGAAAAAAAATAGAGATGAATACTAACTTTACAGATGGAAATATAGCACCTTCCATGGATAACCCTTGTTTTAAAACGTTATTGTCTCTTATGTTCATAGGTTTGTACTGGGTTAACTACCCTTGCAGGACATTTTAAGCCTAGTCAAATTACCTGTTAGTGCTTGAAATTATCTGTCTAGTGCAGAGTTTAGATGCATTAGGAAATGCTTTGTCCATTATTACTCTAGAGGGAGCCCTGGGGTAAATTTCCTATCATTCATTCATAGATTCAAGTTCTGCTTCAGTTTGGACAATGCTAAGCTTTGTTTTATGTGGTTGAGTAGTCTGCTCCAGAGCAATGTTAGTCTCTGAGCTGTATTTGTTCCTCAAAACCATTCTGTTGATGTTGTAGAACAGGTGTATATCCCTGGAAAAAGCATTTTTGATGCTGTTTGACTTCTAATGTGCAGTAGGTCGATCTGTATTCTGAGGGCTGAGTGAAGGGAGGACTGTGACATCCTTGGACTTGGACACAGTGCAGTCCTTTTATCAAAAAGATGCATGCTATAGAAGGATTTCTATGCCACAGTGGGCTCATATTGGTCAAAAGTTAGGTGTTTGTCCACATCAGCTCCCAGATATTGAACAGCTGGGTCAACTCTGTTAAGGGCACATTTTCAGTATGGTAGCTACCTAGAGCAGTTGACTGCCCAGAGGGTACAGTAATACATTTTTGGCATTTAAGCATTAGACCATGATTTTGACACCAGTTATTTGTTTTGGATAAACCTTTATGCAGGATGTTCAGGTCTTGTGGACTTGATAACTGTATCTAGCTTGCAGTCATCTGCACACTTAGTCATCCAGAGGCCCTTGTTGTTGGCTTTAACTTCCAAGTAGTAGATACCAGATATGAGAGGTCACGGCACTGAAACCTGAGGATTTTGTGTTCTCCCGGGGTTGATGCAATGGTTATGATGTTTTTACTTCAGAAACAGTGTACTGGGTTTGATTCCCACATTTTAGGGAAATTGGCTAGGCTTAAAATAGCCCACAAGGGCAGCTAACTTGGTACATAACTATGAAGCTGTGACTGTACTAGTGACTAGTCATTTTGTGGAGGCAGCTTCAGTTTATTTTGATCTCTTGTGTTCTGTCTGTTGATGATCCAGTAGGTGAAGTATGGGTTTATTCTTAGTTTGTTTGCTATGCTAAGGGATGGGGGAGGATTGTGCCAAAAGTGTTGGCCAGGTGTACTTAGGTGCTGTGTAGCATTTTAACTTGGTCCATAGCTTTGTTGACCCTTTCAAAAAGTGTACCAATATGAGTAAGCATAACCTACCTTTGAATAATCCAAACTGAGATGTGCTGCAAGAGAGAGGTATGCTTATGTGAGAACAGGCAGAATTGTGTGAAGATTAAAGCTTACCCCTGTCATTTGTAGGTGATGTACAGAAGGTGACACAACAACCCACTGAAACTTGATTGGATGCCTTTTTCTGAGTTGGATGAATATTGCTGTTTTATAATTTAAGTTTAGCCCTCACCTCATGGTTTGGCATTTTTGGAAAGACATTCTAGCACACTTGGGAATTCCTACTCCTCATATAAGAGCTTAAGTTCATTTTCTAAGGAGACAGTTTGATTTTTGTTTGGAAACATGGCTAGTATTCTTAACAGAGTTACCTAATTTTGAATTGGAAAATTTTAATGAGACTTGGCCCTCCCTCCATATTTTTTATATCTTAATAAAAGATTTGTGATTCAAATTAGTACAGGGCATGTTTCAAAATGGTTTTAAGATCATTCAATAACTGAATTCACTGCATTACCATGTATTTCACTCTACCAGATTAAAGGTTGACTAGAAATATAGACTGGGGAGGGCTTATATATGCATATATATATATATATATATATATATATATATATATATATATAAAGGGTAGTGATAACCATTTAAAGTTTATAACTAATTGGGGATATTAAAACTAGTAGATGCTGAGTTAAATATGCTGGCTGGCTAAAGAATTATTTTGATAAGAGAAGACTGTTTAAGATAGGCTTCATAAAAAATGGAATATGAAGATTGTAGGCAAATTAGACAGATATAAAGATAATTGTATTAAATAGTGTACTGGGTGTGGAAAAGCAGATCATTATTGGGTAGCTTGTCCAGTAAATTATATAATAGGCAAAGAAGTTGATGTTTTTAATTCTGTATTTTTTCCAGGAGTCCACTCTGTATGGGGAAGGGTGTCCTCCTGAGAAATCTTATTACAAAATGATGCTGGTTGTTTTCTTCCTTCATTAATATATAGGAAGATGGTTTGTCATTCATTCTTACCTGAAAAGAAAATTATATTTTGAGTATAGTGATGCGAGGGCATGTAAAACTCTAATAATAACTTAAAAAAGTCAGATTGAAGTACTCTGCTAGGTGGTAGAAGCCTTAACAAAAAAAATCCTTTCCCTCTAAGCATTTGTATCCTAGAAAGCACTGCTGTATGCATAGCCATGGTCTCCTCTCATTGATGTTTATACATGTCTCCATCAGTGCACGGTTTCAGAATGCCATTACCTACCACACATTTAGTGCCTTCACTGGTGCAGTGCGTCTGAAAGTGACAGAGTCTTCATATTCTTAAAATTTCTTAAAATTTCACCTCCAGACTCAGACAAGATGGTAAGTTAGATATGGAGGAGTTGCAGGTTATCAATAATGCCACCCCTTAAAATGTAACTAACTGTATGACCCCTCCACCCCATGTCCTACACAGCCCATACATGTAACCTAACCAATAGGGAGTCCATATGTATTAAAGCAAACAGTATTCTCTAAGATATCATCTACTCCTCCATCAACTGGGAGACTTGTACATCCTCATATGTGTATGTTGAGAAATTTCTGAACTTCATCAGTCCAAACTATCTGTTCACAGTTGCCATAACACTGAAGCTAAAAGTCTCTTTTTGAAGATTATGCTAAGAGTATGCTACTGAAACTGAGTGACTTGGCTAAATGAAAAATCCCTTTTCAACTTGACCTCACTGTTTGATCCTATACAACTAACTTTTATGCATGTGAAATACGTGCATAGACTGAGCTATCCCCTTTCAAATGAAGTATGTCAAATTTTAAAATAAACCCCCTAAGGTGGAACCTAAATATAAACAGGCTGTATAATGATAGAAACTCATTGCATACAAAATTAACTCATGGTACCAAAAATGCACTTGCTAAATTTAAGTCATATAAGAGGATAAAATAGTCACCCAGGCAAAGGATAGAGTGCTGTACAGAGCTAAGAATAAATGTTGTCACATAATTAAATGCAGCAGACATGACCAATTACTGGCAGGGAAATTTATCTCAAACTTTAGCCCCCTTTTATATCTTCAGATTAAGCACTCTAACACCTCCCCTCAAAACTCCCAAGAAGTCCTCAAGACACTCGCTGTCCAAGACCAAGACCAAGATGGTTTCTATAATACCAGGTAACTTAGTGGGCTGCCTACTAGCCAGCCAGAAACAGGACCTTGTCAGCCCCCCCCCCCCCAAGGCTCTGAAGTATCTGCCTCTATACAGACTTTGTGCTGGAAGAGTAGAAGACAGCAATTGTCATCCCCTTGCACCAAGGTCACAAAAAATAAATCTCCTGAAGTTAAAGGGCTTCCAGAACACCACACCAATGTATAGAAACAAAAACAGCTGAATGTCCACTACAGTTGTTTTTATTACACGACAAAGCTTTCGAGTAAAATGTTTCATCAGTATCTAAAAACACACAGTCTTTCTGAGTTTTAATACCTAATAGCCAGTTAAATATCATATGTTCTAAGCTTATTAAAGCTATTAAAGTGCCAACATAAAAAAATATATATGCGTAACTAAAATGCATCTTATTATAAATAAAATGTGCTTCTCATATAAAATACAAAGCATAAATACATAAAAACAATTTATTTGCCACATTATTAATCTATAAATAATTTTTAGATGTTATTATGCCTTTCTTTCAATATAGGTTTTAAACTCACGGTATACAGACTGGGGTATGGTCAGCCCTAAAATAGTTTATCCATCTATACTCATTTAATTCCGTTTTATTCAGCATATCTCCACCATTTTTATTCCTGGATATTACTTGTAGAATTCTGAATTTGAATTTATGCTCTACACCCTTGTTCTCTATATGTTGTGCTAAAGCATTGGTTAAAGCTTTCCTTTTGATATCTGACATATGTGCGCTGATTCTATCCTTAAGTTTTTTATTGGTTTTACCAATATAAAAACTTGTGCACGCTTACAGTGTGCAAAATAAATCACGTTTTTCTGACATACAAGTTCCCCTTCCATTAAATTTAGAAATCTCTCCACTGATTCAGTGCTTAAAAATGCTTCTGTACGTATATCTATACAATGTACACAATTATAGCATGGAATTGTCCCAGTCTTCCCATATTTCACAACTTCTTTTTTACTATTCATTTCTTTAAAACATAACTGTTGTCTCAAGTTCTTTTCTCTTTTGTATGTGAAGCTCGGCTTCTCTCCTATATTCTTACTATTTTCCTGATTAGAGGCCAATATTACCCAGTTTCTTCTAACTATATATTTTATCAGATCAGTATGTCTATTATATGTTGTAATATAACTGATATTTCTTCTTTCTTTCTTAAAACTTTTACCAGTAGCATTAGCTTCAGCTTTTTCAGTTTGTACAGTAGTACAATACGGTTTTGCTATGTCATTTCTCGGAGTTCTTACTATATTCTTAGACCTATCAATTAACTTCACATCATAGCCTTTATCCAAGAAATCTAATGCCATTATTTCCATTTGATTAACAAATATATCATCTTTTGTACTCAGCCTACTAGCTCACATAAACTGGTTCTTAATAACACACTCAAACAAATGATGTGGGTGCACATTTTGATAGTGAACATACTTCGCTGCTTGTATTGGCTTCTTATATATAGCTGTACTCATTACGTAATTTTCATTGGAAATAGTTACAGCCAAAAAAATAATTATATTTGATGAAGTTGTCTTTTGACTTTTCCCGGTTAGGGGTCGCCACAGCGGAACTCCAGTCTGCTAATGATTGGCAGTAGATTTTCTTGGTGCCGAATTGCCAGCTCAACGCCCAACCTTCAACGAAGGCACGCCAATTCACGCATGTCTTTTGGAATGCCACTTGACCCATGGGGAGGACATGCAGACTCCACACAGAAGGCACTCCCTGCACACTAGCTGAGAATCGAATGGGAGAACCTCTTGCTGTGAGGCAACAATGATAATATAATGGTATTTGACACCATCCCACACTTTGGTATCATAGACAAAAATGTAAATCCCTATCTAGCTCATTGCATAGGTAATTGGATCAGAAATAGCCTCCAGAGTGTTAGGGTGGGTGGTTCTACATCCTCCAAAACACTTGGCACTAGCTGTGTACTCCAGAGTGCAGTATTTGGGCCATTCCTCTTTAGTGGTAACATTTGCTTTGACCTTTGAAAAGTAAAGGGTTTATGCCTGACTGCATTTGCATATGACTTTCAACTTGGTGCTATCATAAAATACCCCAAAGCATACCGAGATCCTCTAAGAAGGCCTATCGCAAACAAATACCTGGTGTCAAAACCATAGGCTAAAACTAAATGCCAATAAATGTTTAATAGTGTACTTACGATTGTAACAAGATGCAAGACATGCAAATCAACAACCCCCCCCCCCCTAAAAATTGATCTTATAGTTGGTGATCTGGGAACCTGTGTAGACCATGAGCTGTCCTTTTGATCACCAGATGTCCACTGTTGTAAGGAAGACCTTTTTCACTGCATGGCTTATCTAAAGGTATGGCATCTGGGTCAAAGTATGCAATAATTCCATTGTACTTCGCTCTCATTTGACCAGGCATAGAGTATAATCCCTGTTTTGGTATGTACCTGTCCAAATACTTGTTATAACTGGAAAGACCACAATGCTTTTTCACAAAAAGTCAAGAATCTGAATCCTCTATCCTCTATGTTTGTATCAACTGGAAGAGAAGGTCTAGGCTGTTTGTAAATAGATGAAGTAATTTTATTTGTGAGGTGATAGCTAAGTGGATAAGTCTATTTCCCCATGGTAGTAGTTTACCTGATTTTGTATGTATGTATGAAAGCTCCACAGTTAAGGCTTGTGTACATAATGCAAGGAAGAAGATTATAAATCGAAGTGGAAAGGGATGATGAAGTGGGGGAGTTCAAGAAATGGAGAGTAAGTAGGATTTTGTATAGTATTTTTATACCCCAAGCAGCCTTTAGAGAATTTTTAATGTGTTGGATGGCAAATGCTGGAGGCGTGATGGGAAGGAGGTAATTGGGAGCATGTTTTTTGGGAGTGTAATGAATTGGCACATTTTAAAACCACCCTGCAGAGTACTTTTGTCAGTAATGCTAGGGAAGCAAATGGCTGTGACTGTGAAAATGATCCCTTTGAAGCATTGAATGTTAAAGAACTAGAGGTGAGATGTTTAGAAAAGGGAAGGAGCAATTTACATAGAAATAAAATGGAGTTAGTGGGAGCAGGAAATGCAGAATAATGTGTACAAGGCAGAGTGAGCTTTAAAAAAAAAGGCAGGAATTAAGCAATGTATGCAGTGTTGGAGTGAATGACACGTTTTAATGAAATAAAGCACATGCAATGTACAATGCATGAAAGTTAAGGTTTTCTTTTTTGTTTGTCTGCCTAGGTCTTAAGTGGTATAATAAAGGTATTTTTATGCTTTGGGCTTTTATTTTTTTTTTAATTATGTAGACATGTTAAGTATCATACAGGATGCTAAAAGGTGACCCCATTCTTCTGAATAGAGCCTCAGCAGATCCTATCCTTTATAAATTGTTGCATACTTAAAAGTCCAGTGGTAGTGTGAACACCAGTTAAATGGATCTCAAATTCTCTTGGAACAAAAACAGGACAAGGTGGAGAGAGAGGCATGTATGGTAGTGCATATTGCTTCTTTGTAACAATTGTGTCCTCATAAAGCATAGTGCTTCTCTTATATTTCAAGTCATTTGGACAAATGGATGGAAAATCCAAAATCCGCCCCCTACTTTAGCACCTATGTCCCTCGTGAAAAGCCTCAACAAGTAAATGTCCCAACATATCCCCGTTCTGCATGTCTGTGGGTTATTTGTACACAAAACACAATGGCCAAAAACTAGGCTTCTTAAGATACTTGCAGAGATACTCACAGGTAAACACCTATGAAACCTGTACGATTGGGTGTTCTTTGAGTACCATTAAAAATTCAGTTTGACATTAAACTGACACAGAATGAAGGACTAATATGACTAATGGATGTTGTGTAAGCTTATGACTTTCTCTTCAACAGATGTTCTGTTTGTTGGAGATATTTGGACTTGCTGGAACCCTTCTTGGTTGGCTTTGTACATCACTGGTGATTACCATATGGTTTGGCAGTATAATTCCCTTTGTGTAGGTTAGTACAACAGGGATGTAATTTGAGTGCAGTTTGTGTGTGGCATGAGTTTTAAGTGTAGTTAAACTTGTTTCTGTAATTCATATAGCTGTCCCACTATATTGTCATGTACATTAATTCATTATTAATATGTCTAATTAATGTATTAATGTGTCTATTAATACATGCCTCAGATATTGCCCAGTATATTAGTTTCTTGACTCCAAGTCAAAGCATTAACTTTTGCATTAACTGAGAGAGTGTATGAGAGTGTATGATACATTTGCATGTTTCAGGTTTGAAGTTCACTGTTGCTGTATCCCATTCTCTACTTGTACGTTCAGTATTTTACAAATTGAGTTTGGTGATTGTATATATTAGTTGATATTAGCTGGAACAAACTGACTGAAGAAAATCTCATTTATTGAAAAACCTGTGTTGACCGTGACAAAGTTTTGTGTAACTTGGTTTATTTTTACCTCTTAGAGAGTTGAAAATAAGTTTATTTTTCAGAGCTAAAGAGGTATGGATTAACTGAAGTGTCTACATATAAAGTATTTGTATGTAGTTCCCCTGCTTTTGACCGAACATTATGTTTGTTCAACAAATGCAGGGCTGTGATTTAACGTCAATGGCACAGATGGCCTAATGGTGGATATGCCAGTAGTACGAGATGTCGGTACAGGTTTAAGTGGTTTTGGGTGTGTGTTTATGTTAGTTAGGGTTGGGGATGAGTGAAGGATGGGAGTTGTTGTACGAGTTCATGTGTTTTATGGCAAGGGTTAGGTTAGGGGATAGATTAAGTGTTTTGTGTGTCTGAGTCTGTCTTGGGTAGTGGCAGTGTTACAGGAAGGTTTTAATGATGTTAAGGTGTAGAGTTAGGGTTGGCACCCATTACTAAAGAGGACAGGGGGCTCCACCCCCCACACCACCTTAATAGTGTTTGCCAACCCTAATCCTGCACCTACCCCAACCCTAACCCTACACCTTAATGTCATTAAAACCTTCCCATAAGACAGCCACTATTCAGGCAAAGTTGATGCTAGGGTAAGTGGGGATTTTAATAACTGGAGAGGACATAGTTTTTCCTCTGATATTATTATTATTATTATTATTTATTTTTGTATGCACATACTCACACACATATATGTGTGTGTGTATATATATATATATATATATATATATATATATATATATATATATGGGTCTACTTCATATGATCGACAGTTCATATGATCAACAACATTTTCAGAGAGACCAAAACACCTAAAGCTCAAAACACCGACAATTCATTTTGTCGAAACTCATAACATTGACACATGGCATTCAAAGCATTATGCCCTTTCCCCACTGTAGCGTGACCCTGGAGTTAGAATAAATAGGGGGTGTGGGGGGCACAGTCCCCCACAATGGGAGGTGTGGGGTGTGTAGCCCCCCCACATACATAGTAAATTTCACAGATACATGTGGATAGTTATAACAAAGATGACAATATTTATCTAAATAATGGGGGGTTGTGCCCCCCACACCCTCTATCTATTTATTCTGACTCCAGGGTCGCACTATAGTGGGGAAAGGGCATAATGGTTTGAATGCCATGTGTCGATGTTATGAGTTTCGACCAAATGAGTTGTCGGTGTTTTAAGCTTTAAGTGTTTTGGTCTCTCTGAAAATGCTGCCGATCATATGAACTGTCGATCATATGAAGTAGATCCATATATATACATACATACATACACAGACACACACATATATATATATATATATATATATATATATATATATATATATATATATATATATATATATATATATATAGATATATGGGATCACTACAGAATACCGAAATTCCACATTCCCAAAAGTCTGAATCCCAAGGACCAGAATCTTCAGAGTGCGCAATCTCGAATGTAGTGAATGAGGATTGCTGTACAGTGCAGAACGGGAACTTTGCCGTTCACTCCACTATAGTGTGACCTTGGAGTTGGTATATTTAAGTTGCAGGGGGTGTGGGGGAAGCATGGGGGGCTTACCCCCCTGCATACACGTTAGAATAGTTTGTTGTATGTTTTAGTTTTTTTTTTTGTTGTTAAGTTTCGAGATTCTGCAATCCCGAGATTCCGGTCCTCAGAATTTAGAGTCTCAGGATTGTGGAATTTCAGTATTCCATAGTGAGCCCACACACAGACACACACATTTATATATATATATATACATATATATATATATATATATATATATATATATATATATATATACATATATATATATATATATATATATATATATATATATATACATATATATATATATTACAAACAAACTCTTTTTTGTTTGCTTGTACTATTTTATAAGATCAAACTTATTTTGTCGGTGTTTGACATTGGCGCAATTCAGTCATACGCAAAATGGATCCATATAATATATGTTTGTGTGTGTATAATTGTATTTTTAAGTGGCCTTTGGTATTATAAAGTTTTCCTTGTATATGAGAATATTATGGCTTTAGTACAAAATAATTTTTTTCTAGACCGTTTCATGAGAATAGTAAGTCACTCTTTGAAAAGACTGAGCTACTGTAAGCCTTTGTAACAAAGAAAGTTTGATGTGAAAAATATTAGATGTCAAATTTTGTCCATACTTGTACGCATTCTGTTTTCTGTATTGTAGTATGATGAAATTTAAATGTCTGAATTGAGTTTTGTTTTCTAGGAAATTTATGTAAAAACCCTACTCTTTAGTGTATAGTGCCAGAGTGCTGCTGTATCTGAAAAGAGAATCCAGGATTGTGGATTAGAGTTTGTGCAGTAGAAGACTTGCTAATGACTTATCCTGGAGAGGAACAGAGGAAATAGTTGTACAGAAGTGAGTCTGCAGTAATTCCTCAGCATTTATTAGGGTTTGGAGTGCAAAAGGAAACAGAAGCTGTTGACCAACAGCACACTTTAGAACAGTCGAAGGTGCTTCTGAGAAGGAACAGCAGAGCTGCATTATGTATGTTGCCATGGCAACAGGTCGGGGTTTGAAGTTGCAAATGCAGCCAGCTGTAGAGAAGAAGCCTGAAGTCTTTTTGGAAACAACACATTGGGTTTTGTATTGATACTTTGTGGGATTAACTTGTTTCCTTGTGATTTAAACCACAAGATGTGTGATGTTTGCACTTTAGAGCAGAGAAATTTTGTGAACGGACTTCTACATCTGTGGTGCTAACTGAAAGTTTTTATGCCTGAGTGAGCGGTAAAAGCTGAGGAGGTTCTAGAGTTCCGAGGTTGTAACTGTGGTTTGACTGCATTGATGATCATACTGATCATTGTTACAGTAGCCTTAGCTATTTGGGTTATAGCCTGCCAAGAATATAACAGCAGGCCAGCTTCCAAAGCTTTGGGTCACCTTCCACGCACCCAAACTGTTATGCAGCTCGAGCTGTGCTGACTAAAAGACAAGTTTGGGCAAAAAGCCCTTCAGAGCTTTCCTGCCACCAAAGGGTACATTCCTCTGATGCTTTTAAGGATCAGTGGTTGGCTTATGCTTTCCTTTGCTGAGCTGATAGTTGCCCCCAAAGTGAACATGTTTTCTGAGGATTTTTTTTTTCAGGAAAGTTACTTTAAATTAGCTATGAGTGGTGGTGTGTTTTTAACAGTCTCAAGACTGTAAAATACTTTTAAATGGAGCATTTGGTTATTTTTCTCTTTTTTTACCCCTATGGACTGCTAGTTTTACCTGCATTTGCTGCTTGTCTTCCTCAGGAAAGAGGCACCATTTTCGGCTTGACCATAGAACAGATGACCAGTCCCATGGTCTGTCCATCTTCCGGCCACAAAAGGTTAAGCAAACAGGTTTCCCTGTTGTTGGAATGCTGTGCCCATCCCTGGGGAAGCGGTGCCTTCTATTAGTAACAGTTGGCCTCATTTTTTCTGTCAAAAAGAGAAAACCAAGCATGTATCTACTCCTAAACTTTCTTTGGGTAGGGGTAGTTTACTGAGATGGGCTCGCGGTTTACTTCAGGCTTTTGATCCTTGTAAAGTAGTTTTTGGTAAAAAAAAAAGACGGATGCCTCTTTTCCAGAAAAATTCAAGATTCTAAATCTGAACAGGAAGATTCAGGGGCAAATTCAGGGTTTTGTTCTCGTATTCTGATTCTCCCTGTGGGTGTTTCTTTGTCTGAGAATATTGCTAGAATGTCCCTGTGTTTTCAGTGGGAGAACACCAGAGCTTTTCAATTCCTCAAAAAATGCTATGATTTGTTGCATAAGATTTCTCCAGTCCTGTCTGCTTTTGAGGATGTCTTACTGCTTGCAGTTTTCCCTGATGGTCAACTAGCTTTCCCTAAAATTGCAGATAAGCTATATAAAGTTCTTCAGTCTTTTAAAATTTTACAAACTACTCCCAAACCTGACCCTGCAGCTATGGCCTTAGTTGATTCCACTGCTGCTTAGTCCTTAGCTATTTCCAGTTCTACCCTCTCTAATAAAGGTGGGGAAATCATTGATAGGTAAGGGGGGAAGTGTATACTTCCTCAAGTTTTCAGAATTTTAAATTCAGTCTTATGTTTGATTGTTACACAATATGAAGAAGTGTGAGGGATGTGTTTTATATATATATATATATATATATATATATATATATATATATATATACAGTTTTTTTCTTGTGAAGAAACATTCTGCTTTAAATAAGCTTCTTGTGTTGCACAGGTCACTTGTCATTGTTTGCAGTGCATGTATGTCTCTAATACTACCACAGGTCACTTCTCATTGTTTGCAGTGCATGTATGTCTCTAATACTACCACAGGTCACTTCTCATTGTTTGCAGTGCATGTATGTCTCTAATACTACCACAGGTCACTTCTCATTGTTTGCAGTGCATGTATGTCTCTAATACTACCACAGGTCACTTCTCATTGTTTGCAGTGCATGTATGTCTCTAATACTGCCGCAGGTCACTTCTCATTGTTTGCAGTGCATGTATGTCTCTAATACTGCCACAGGTCACTTCTCATTGTTTGCAGTGCATCTATGTCTCTAATACTACCACAGGTCACTTCTCATTGTTTGCAGTGCATCTATGTCTCTAATACTACCACAGGTCACTTCTCATTGTTTGCAGTGCATGTATGTCTCTAATACTACCACAGGTCACTTCTCATTGTTTGCAGTGCATGTATGTCTCTAATACTACCACAGGTCACTTCTCATTGTTTGCAGTGCATGTATGTCTCTAATACTACCACAGGTCACTTCTCATTGTTTGCAGTGCATGTATGTCTCTAATACTACCACAGGTCACTTCTCATTGTTTGCAGTGCATGTATGTCTCTAATACTACCACAGGTCACTTCTCATTGTTTGCAGTGCATGTATGTCTCTAATACTACCACAGGTCACTTCTCATTGTTTGCAGTGCATGTATGTCTCTAATACTACCACAGGTCACTTCTCATTGTTTGCAGTGCATGTATGTCTCTAATACTACCACAGGTCACTTCTCATTGTTTGCAGTGCATGTATGTCTCTAATACTACCACAGGTCACTTCTCATTGTTTGCAGTGCATGTATGTCTCTAATACTACCACAGGTCACTTCTCATTGTTTGCAGTGCATGCATGTCTCTAATACTACCACAGGTCACTTCTCATTGTTTGCAGTGCATGTATGTCTCTAATACTACCACAGGTCGCTTCTCATTGTTTGCAGTACATGTATGTCTCTAATACTACCACAGGTCACTTTTCATTGTTTGCAGTGTATGTATGTCTCTAATACTACCACAGGTCACTTCTCATTGTTTGCAGTGCATGTATGTCTCTAATACTACCACAGGTCACTTCTCATTGTTTGCAGTGCATGTATATCTCTAATACTATCAGGGCTATGGCTGCTGCTGCTTTTTTTTTAGGATTGGTTACATTCTACAAACATCCTAGATAATGTAAAACTGAGATCTTAAATTCTCCCTTGAATAGAGCACCCTCTGATGCAGAAGTGGTCAAAGGGTGATGAAAAGGGCAAGCTGCTCCAGGGAATCTCTCAAGATTTTTCAACTCTCCTTTCCAAATTTGTCCAAAGGATATTTTTTCACCTAATCCAGTTTTGTCAAAAAAAAAAGACAAAATATTCTCAAAAGAATTTAGGTAAACAGATGTTTAAAGAGTGGCAAGGGGGTTACAAAAAGAAGTCTAAAACCTCCCAAAACCAAGGACAGTACAAGTCTTGACTATGTTTGAGACCTTGTGACCCCCAGCCCACCCTGGCCCCTTTTCTCTTCCAGAAAGTCTGAATCTCCATTTTTCTCTTTGGCAGCAGATTGTTTCAGACAAACGAGTTCTGAAAATCAGTCAGGATTACAGATGGCAGTGGAAGGAAGTACCTCTTTTCCAGGGTGTCATTCCTCATCCTGCAGATCAGACTCTGTTTCCACCTGTTCTGTATCGTGTGCTATCCCAAAGAGTGAAAAAAACAGTTTCTCCTTCCCAGATGGAGAAAGGATTGTATTTGGGGTTCTTTCCTAGTGCCAAAGAAAGAAAATGCTTGGAGACCAGTTCAGTTCTTGATCATTAAACCGGTTTGTGATACTGCCCAAATTCAAGATACTGCTTCACAACCTGTTGCAACCTCTTCCTTTTTCACGTTTCCTGGTCACACTAGACTTACAATGCTTCTCATAAATCTGTTCATCCAGACATCAGAAGTCTAAGTTTGTGTGTGTCTGTGTCACATTATCAGGTCTCTGCCTTACCTTTTGGACTATCCACTGCACCAGTAGTGTTCGCAAAGTGTTTAATTCAATTATAGCTCACTGCAGGCTACAGGGTATCCAATTCTGGCTTATTGCAGGCTAAGTGGTATCCATGTTTTTCCATATTTAAATGTCTTATCTTTGCAGTGTCTTTTTCAAAATGTCGTCTCTGTCTCTCAGACAGAATTGTGTTTGTGTGATGTCAGTGTCAGCTAAACAGTTCAGATATGTTTTTTCTTTCACAGTCAAAAATGGGTGTCTATTTGGATCTGTTTCTAAGGTTTTTGCAATCCTACTTAGGTCACTTCAAGGGCATACCCCAAGATTTTTGTCTCATGGCAACTGTGATACCTATGGTACTCCTGGCACGACTCCACATGAGAAGTCTTGTCTGTAATTTCTTTGGTCTCAGCATCTACAACCCTTATCTTTTCAGATCCCAGTGATGGGGTTTAACTGGAAGAGAAATAGTTTGGTGCAGACAACAGATGTCCTTAAATCAAGGTCTCCCTTTCTCCCTTCCTGCTGCAGAGCAGTCAGTCACCACAGACTCTCTGGACTTTTCTTGTGGAGCAGTCTCAGGAGAGAGAGAGAAGTGCAGGGGCTGTGAGACACAAGGGCAGATGCAGGGGCACTAGTATCAAGGAGATTCTTGTTCTGATCAAGGCAATTAACTCTCTGAACCATCTTTGGTCTGCAGGGCATCTTCAAGTGGTTACAGACAATACCACAGTCATGTGGTACATCAGCAAGCAGGAGCGAACCATGTTGCAGCTGCAGACTAGCCATGTTAGTTTGAGATATAGCTTCACAGCACAGTCGCACTGAACGTGTAAACGTGTGTCCTACATTCTGTCAGAGTGAAATTGTATGACAGAGAAGCTAAACAGGACCATGGCAGAACCTCATGAATGGAAACTAGATGGAGGATCTTCGAAGATTTGATCCATCTGTGGGAGTTCAAGTAGATATCTTGTCTCCTCTCTGAACAAGCAACTGTCAAAATCATGTTCCAGGATGCTGTGCAAAAAGGCCTGCAAGACTGATGCTTTTTTCGTTGGACAGGAATGTTCCTATATGCCTTCCACTAATATCCAGGGTACTTCTGAAGATTAAGAAGGAATCCCTCAGATCATTGTGGTGACTGCCTTCTGACCCAGACAACTGTGTTTCTTTTTCCTTTGGAAAGGGCCAGGGGCAATTACCACAAGCTTCCTCATAGACTGGATCTGTTCTCACAAGTACAGGTGTGTTTGTTAAACCTCGACCTCTGTCATTTTCAGTTGATTGCTGGGATGATAGTGTCTTAAATAGGTGCCAAAAAGGATTTGAAGATGTCCAGCAGATACTAATGGAGGCAATAAAGCCTTTTATGCATTATTTTTCCTTCTTTCAATTAAGACAACTGTCTACATTTCTAACTTGGTTTGAGACCTTAGTCTTGTACAAACTCTCACAATGATGAGAAAATTGTGAGTTGCTGTAGGATATTAGACTCATTTATATTTCCACTATGCTTTTCCTACTTAAATTTTACTTGGTCTGGGGACCTTAGTGTTCATGTTGATCACAACAGAGAGAGAGAATTTTGAATTGCTGCAGGATTGGGTGTATGTGTACATACACAAACACACTTGTACTGCAATTTTACTGTTTTCTTGTTGGATTCCTCTCTGGTTCATCTCCTATAACCTGTGCTGATCTGTGTAGCAGTGGTTTGCTGTGCCCTGTATAGAAGCAGGCACCTCGAGTTGTAATTTTCCTGTTTAACTTCTAATGCATTTTTCTGAAATGTCTAGTTGAGTGTAGAGCAGCTAGCATTCCCAGTGAGAAGCAGCATTATCTCTAAAGTGTTTTAGATAAGTTGTATACCTTTTCTTCCCCCAAGCCTAACAACTATCAGTTTAGTTGCATGCCCCTCTCAGACTGATCCTCATAGGTAACAAAAAAAAAATTTAGCCATGGATATGCACTTTGCTATTGTCTGTAGCCAGCCTGGTGGAAGTGGACATCCTGAGATAATGTAGTAATTGTCTCATGTTTACTGACAACCACTTTTTCTTAAACAGACTGGCACAGTATAAGTGAAATGTAATTATACTGTCTTTGGAGGCAAAGCTGTTGCATACAAACACTGATGCCTCAAATGTTTTGCCAGTAACACACGCACACACACAGACACACACACACACACACACACACACACACACACACACACACACACACACACACACACACAGACACACACAATACCTACTGTGGATCAGACACGCATATTTACATATGCTGATGCTCAAAAATGTAATCTGCTCTAAACAAAAAAGCCTCCCAGATGCTGTAGTGTGTATGAGAGGTTACTGAAGATAAAGACAGTAATCTCCAGGAGAGACAACTACATCTCACAATGTCTCAACCTGTGTACCCTTAAGGCAGACTACCACACAACCTGATATATTGTTCATTGGAGGCTGTCTTTTGTAAGAGGCACTTGTGCCAGCACGCTGAACAAGGAGCCATTCACAATAATTTGCTTATTGGGGGCAAGGATCTGCCAGTTCACACAAGCAGTCAGGACACAGAACCACATGTACCAGTATGATTCTGTCATAGTCCAAGTGGCCGTTAATGAACTGAGGTGTACCTCTCTGGACTATATGAATAGAGACCTCATGGAGCTAAGGATCTGCCAGTTCACACAAGCACTCAGGACACAGAACCACATATACCAGTATAATACTGTCATAGTCCAAGTGACCTCCCTGGACTATATGACGAGAGACCTCCTAAAGCTCGGACTGTGTCCCAATCAGGCATGAGCCTAGTGCTGAGCAGTATTATACTCTGACCAGGGATGATACAATATGAAAAGAAGACAATTGGCTTAGTTACTGGTGTCATTCTGAGTGCTTCAGTATTTGTCAGCTTGGGAGGACATGATTAACGGACCACGTTGCTTTGCCAGGGATGGTCTGTACCTGTCCCTACTAGGCTTTTGTATTTGGCCAACATATTATCTATCCCTACAGTGCCTTTTATTAGGCAGATGCCCACCTGATAATCTTTGACGTAGTAAATTCTACTCAAGATAAATCAAAGGTGTTACTGCTCAATGCTAGGAGTTCAACAAGAACCTCCACTCCCTAGAAGCACCCCTCACCTTGGAGAGACATCTATGCAGTTACTGAGACATGGTTTAAAGCCATTGAAAGGATCCCAACAGAGCAAGGCTATAATGTCTTCCACACCAATTTAGACCAGCTACTGCACAAGAAGGGACAAGAGGTGGAGGTATACTTCATGCTCCACTAAACTTGTATCGAGTCACATGCCTTATCTTTTAGCTATAGGTCCCTGTTAATGACCCAGATTAACCATACCTTGTACTCTTAAATGTACAGGAGTCACTCTCCATTAAGCGTAGCATCATATTTATGGGTGACTTAACTATTCCACTATAAACTGGGATACGTACACAACCACTAACATGGAGACTCAAATATTCCTGGATATTATCAATGCAAATACCATGGAACAGCTAGTCTGTAAACCTAGTAGGGATGCATATACATCCTGGATCTTGTATTTGCATATTTGAGGAAATATTCTTATCTCCCTGGTAGGCTTAGCAACTTGGGACAAACTCCAAAACGATGCTCCCTTGGTGGGCCCCCAGTAAATAGGCTGTGCAAGAAAAACTCCTGTTCAAAAATAGGAAGGGGTTGCTCAACAGGCAAAAACTCCCTCAATTTCAACAAGCAGCTTTGATAGGTTCATAGGTAAGTACTAGGCTATGTGCCCGAGGGCATCTATAAGTCTAGCCAGAATGTGTTGGCTTTCACCTTCCCCTTAGATTAGTTCTCTGCACCTTGGTCCAGCACAGCCATTAGTTCCCTGTGCCTCTGTCCAGCAGAGCCACTGCTGTGATCCCCGGGGGTAAATTTTCTGTTTCCCATCCACCCGTCAAGGTTTCGCTTGAAGTGTGTTGGTGGGGGGATCTGCCTAATGTAGATTGGAATCCTGTTCCAAAGCATGGGGAGTCTCTGGGACAGGAATCTATCTCTCCAGCACATCCTATTTATCGTTGTGGTGAGGTTTAGATCCCTAGAGCATGTGGCTCTTGGGGATTTGTTTTTTTTTAGGTGGAGCATGTCCATCAATTCTGGGTTGGACATGGCCTTGTATGTCAAGCAGAGATCACCTCTGAGTAAGCGGTATGCAACCGAGTACAGCTGGAGTTTCTTCAGTCGGGCTGCATAGGGCATATGTTTGAGGCCAGTAATCCTCTTGGTGAGGTACTTCTGTGGTCTTTCCAGCTGTTGCAGGTGTCTTGTAAGGTACATCCCAAATGGGGCGTTGTACTCTTTGATGGATCTGATGAGTGATGTGAAGAGGGGCACAATAACCTCTTTTGTTCTAGATGCAAACCCTTTTGTGATTAGGTGGGCCACATAGAAGGATTTTCTAACCACCTTGGCAATATGATTATCAAAGGAGAGATTACTATCTACTTGGGTCCCCAGATCCCTTATTATATTTTCTGTATTTAGGGGACTACCACGTATGTGGTAGTTTACAGGTACTTTGTTTTTTCCAAAGGGGATGACTATGCACTTTTTGGCATTTAGCTTGAGGCCATGATTTTGACACCAGGTATCCGTCTCAGTGAGACCCTTCTGGAGGATGTTTGTATCAGCTGGATAGTCAATTATGGCCCCCAGTTTGCAGTCGTCCGCAAACTTGGTCAGCCATAGCCCTCCTGTGCTTGCCTGTACCTCTGAGAAGAATATACCGAACAGGAGGGGTCCCAGGACTTAGCCCTGGGGGATGCCACTTGTAACTGGTTTAGAGTCTGACCTAGAGCCTGCAACTCTCACCATGTGGGTTCTATCCATGAGCTAATTGGCAACCCATCTCATGACATAAGGGTTTATGTTCAGGCTGGTGAGCTTGTCTATAATACCAGAATGGGGAATGGTGTCGAAAGCCTTTGCAAGGTCTAGGTATGCTGTGTGGACCTCCTTTCCCTTGTGTAAAGCCTTGGTAACTGTCTCAAAGAAGTCCACCAGGTTTAGGAGGCATGATCTGCCCTTAACAAAGCCAAACTGGGTAGGGTCCAATGTTTGAAGGTTCCCAATGTCTCTGTTAATGAACTCCATGATGATGCGCTCCATAAGGCTAGTCAGGCTTATAGGGCGATAGTTCCCTGGGTCTGTTGTGGCTCCACCTTTGTGGAGTGGGATAACTGTTGCTGTGCTCCACTTTATGGGTACATAGCCTATAGAGAGGCTGAGTTTGAACAGTGTGTTTAGGTGAGGGGTTAGTTCATTTTGGAGTTTGTGTAAGACACAGCCTGGGACACCGTCTGGTCCCATTGAAGCTGTATTTTTGGCTTTGGATAGGGATGTTTTAACCTGTGTGTCAGTGATTGCTGGGGCACTACATTCTTCTGGTATGGTTATGGGCCGTGTTTGGGGTGAGAGGAGGGTGAAATTTGACTAAACCTGTCTGCCAGAATGTTGGCAATATAATCAAGTCCAGCAAAGCCAATTTAGAGGCACAAATAACCTTTGAGGTTAAAGATAACCATAATACATTTTTTCTGTTTATACAGTCTTAATGGCAACACGTAACTGTGCTGAACCAGTAGTAAATGGAACTTTCTGTACTGAACTGGAGGATATATCAAATTTGCTGGCTGATTTAAGTCTTGACTGCAGATTTGCTGCCGGCTGCCCCCACCCCATATACCATCTACCATTTCTTCCACAACTGTCAGTAAAGAACAGGTCCTCATTGCACTCTCCAAAACTAAAAATACTACCTTGCTGGATCCTGGTAATATCTTAGGATATCTTTTAAATTGCTTGAAACGAAGCCTGTCAGGTCCAGTTTTTAACCACAGCCTCCAGACAGGCTTTGTCCATAGGGAATATGGGCGACTGCAGTAGTCATCCTTCTATATAAAGGGGATCATCAGTAGACCCAGGAAACTGCAGACCCATAAGTTTGACTAGCCTTGTATGCAAAGCCATGGAAAGAATTGTATGGTGGACCTGATAAATACATAGGAAATCTTCAGACATTGGACCCTTACCAATTTGGTTTCATCATGGGACAGTCATGACTTTTAAACCTGTTGGACTTCAAGTTACTAAAGCTGTGGATGAGGGTAGAGCTGTCCATACTGCCTACCTAGACCTGGCAAAGACATTTGCCACAATACCTTAGTCGGAGAATATAGATAAAAACACACATTTTAGGCGTAAATCCATTTCACCTGATGGATGGAACACATGAAGTTGGGGTATGGAAATTGACGTCTACCAAAAGGCCTGTTCGTAGAGGCATTCACAGGGCTCTGTATTGGGACATCTCCTGTTTTGAGAGATACTTCTCTGCAGTTATGGCAAATGTCGAGCCTTTGGTTAGCAAAATTTGTTGACGTCTACAAGCTGGGTGCAGTCATTGAATCCCCCAAATATGTAGATGATCTCAAGGATCGTGTGATGCACAAAAATAACTGGTGCCAAAATGCATAGTTGTACCCTAAAGAAAGAAGGCCACCCCTGCAAATTAAAGCATTGAGAATACTCCTCTAAGAGAAGATGGTGTTAAAGGACTTAAGAACTCAGGTTGACTAACCTGAACTTTAATCACCATGTTGTCCATGGAGAGAAAATCCTTCTACGTGATACACTGTATAGGTGAGGGCATGGCATTTAGATCTAAGGAAATAGTGGTCCTATACTCAGCCCCCATTAGACCAAAAACTGAGTACAGTGCACCTTCTAGCATGTATCTGACCACGCATTTGCAATGGCTGGAACAGCCATGGAGGTTCCTTGTTTAAAGAATTCCAGGTGTAAATGTCCTGTGAAGACTGCCTCCAAGTTGTGTCCCCTACTGACTATTAAGGAGTAATGTTTACTTTGCCTATAAGGTGTTCTCCAATCTAGCCCAGATGGCTCTGCTGCAAATTCACAAAACAGGGGAGCACTAGCATACAGTGCAACTGAAATATGTTATGCATACAACTAAGTCCATACACAAAAATTCACAGCTGTTTTTTTTTTCTTCTCCTCTCCAAGTATCTAGGCCATAAAGTAGCATAATTTACCCTTGCCAAATTGCTGTCTTTTATTTATAACATATTAACTGTTTATTATGTTTAATCTTTATTCAGTTACAGCCTGAACCAGCTTGGTAGCCTTTTTCAGAACTGCAGCCTTTTATGGTTGTACATTGGCAAGGTGATCTCCTGAATACATCTGCAGCTGGATTATAATTCCAAAACCTTATTAGTTTGTAGGCTTCCATTATCAAGGGTATGTTTTGGGGTTGGTATAATAATTAAGGTGTTCACCTCACAGTACAAGATTTGTTTATCGCCTTTGAAATGGAAAGTGACTAGACTTCAAATAGCTCATGAGTAACTAGCATTGTATGTGAATCTAATACAGAGAAGGAACTGCCGGTCTGTCCTGATATCTAAGAATTTTGGATGTCCCATATGGTTCTAGCTGTTAGGATTCCTGACTTTTCAGTCAGGTGGCCCAGGAGCCTAACTCCTGGTATGGGGATGGGCTAATCTTTTCTGATGGTTTGTAACAAAGTGGTTGATTGTTATAATCTAAAGGTTGTAAGTTACAACCTTGCTTTGTGGTTGTCCATAACGCGTGTAGTCTAGAGTTTGTCAGTGGATCATTGAGTAGCACAGTTGTGTTTAGTACTGAAAGATCAAAAGGCTTTGGGTTGTTTCCACCCCTGGTTGTTGTGTTCTTTTGGGTGGGATTGACATAATGGTAAAGCTCTTCAACTCATAGACAGAAGGTCCAGGGTTTGAGTCTGACTTCAGGTAGTTGGCTAGGTTTAAAATGGTCCTTTTGGGCAGTTGGCCTAGTATTTACCTATGAACCTTTGTTCTAGGAGTCTACTCATTAGAAAGGATCTCATTTCTGTTCTGAGTTACTTAGGATGGACCTACTTTTATCAGTTAAAGTTAGGCTCTTAAAATAAAGGTAGTTGTTTAAATGGTTCCATACTCGGCACTTCCCACTCCATGACTGAAAAGCATGTGTGTGTCTTGGGTAAGTTTTAACTTTAGTAGAGCTAATCTTAGTTTGGGAGTGGGAGACCAACTCTTTCTATAACTGAATAGAAGGAGGTACTTGGCAGGCATGTTAAGTTTGGATTACTGAAATGGTCCTAATACTTGCAGCCTTGGTCCAATGAGATGTGCATCATTAGATAATTGCCAAAGCTATATGGGAGATCCTGCCAATGATAACATCAGCTGGCCAGCTTGAAAGTTTTAGGGCACCTTCCATGCACTCTAGCCTTTCTACACTTTTGAGTAGAGCAGTTTAAATCTGCATCTATGGCAACAAAGGTTATGAAATTTATTGTCATCTAGTGTACTCTTCCTTGAGCTATGAGTGATTTGCTTTGGTGCTCTCTTCCTTGTGAGCATCAGCTGATTGCTCTTATGCCCTCTTCTTGTGAGCTTTGATCGCTGTAGTAGTAGTACTTCACCAAGGTTGGGCAGAGAAGTACCCTCTTGGGAAGTATCGTCTAGTCCTAGTTGGTGAAGGCAAGTTGTTCCTGTCTGTCAAATATTGGTTAAGATTAGAAATGATGTTTTCAGTCATCAGTAAAACAAATCTGATATTTTTTGGTTGTAGTTCCCTGGGGGGAAATGACTTTCAAATGTTGTTGTGTTGTTTGAGAAATGTTTACTGTTTGGTCAAAAGTTACTGCTAAGGCTACATTGTGTTTTGGTGACTTATTTTTACCTCAGAACTTTTTTCCAGTCTTGTTGTTTCACTGGCTATCCTAAACTCCACTCCAGGTTTAGCAGGCACCTTTTCTTTTTGGTGGTCATGATCCTGAGTCACTATGGGGATTCCCTTCTTTATTTGTCCAAGTGCTGTTGAACTAGGGCTGCTGCATTTTGGTAGTTGTTTCTAAGTTTTACCTTAGAATGACTTTGTCAGGATATAAAACTTGCTTTTCAGGGATCCGCTAGCTGCTTTAAGACATCTTTCAGTAGACAGGCTGTCAAGTTCCTGTGGGGATTTCCTTATTTTGGGAGGAAACATGTTAAGTTTTTGACAAGTGTTAGGGACTGGGACAAGTGTGTGTGTGTGTGTGTGTGTGTGTGTGTGTGTGTGTGTGTGTGTGTGTGTGTGTGTGTTGGTGGTTATCACTAAAGTTTAATTCAGAACTTTTTGTCGGGGTAAGAAAGAGTCTCCAAAGCTCCACTAACAGCTTCTTGGACAAATATTGTAGCTATGACATAGACCTGGGTCCCTATAACTCTATGGTTCCCTCCTCAAACAACAAGAAAAGTTAATTGGGGGCTTAAGTATTTACCTCCATTGCTCTTTGACTCCACTGCTGATGGGTGACTTCCTGTGGACATATGCTGCTCTGGTGATGCTTCTAGCGAAGCCCCTAAGGACTGGGAGACTGATGCTTTCTCTATGGCTGTTTCAGTTCTCCTTGTTTGGTAGGGGAGAAGGAAACTGGTGATGCTACTTTTGCTAAGCCACATTGAGAAGCTCCAGTTCTGAGGAAGGGTCCATCCTTCAAGCCATTCTTTTTGTGGGGTCTTCCGTAAAGAGGAAATGTAAGGTTAGGCATTTTTCTTCCCAAAGCAGATGAGGCTTGGCTGGGCTTTGTCAAAGGTTTTATTTAAAGCAAGTCAGACTTTAAACACTGAGTGTTATCCATATATGAAAATGTTATATTTTCCTCAACTCCAACTCTAAGTGACAGTATTTAGGCTTGGAATGTTTTTTATCCTGTTCCTTACCAACAAAATGGGGAATATTGATCTCAGGAAAGGTGTTCAGACCCCCTTCTGTTATTGCCAGAATAAAGGAGAAGTTATGGTGTGAACAAAAAGAAATGCCAGAACCTTTGCAAAGATATGATTTGTCACAAGTGGATTTTCTTTATTCTGCAGTTGTTACTCCTGTATAGCCAGTCTTAGGTGATGCTTTCTTTGCAGTTAACAGTTTGCTGTCAAACTATGTTTATTTAAGGTGCTCCAGGCCCAAAAATTCATCCCCCCAACCCCAGGTCAGATCCTGCAGTAAGTTGTGTCAAAATGAGATTTTTCAGTCAAGTGTCTTACGGCTGGCAGCCCTTCTGACAAGCTCTGAAAAAATTGTGATAAGTTTGTGAAGAATATTTATTTTACTGTCACTTTAGTTTCCTTCAACAATGAGAAACTTAAGAGATGATTTAAGGCATTTTTGAATTAATTTCTATCCTCTGTCTAAATAAAATGTTCTCTAAAATGTGTGTAGAGCAGCTGCCATTAGATCGGTGAAGAGATTTGACTGGCTACGTTCAGAATTTGCCAGGAGATGTCTAATCTTGGATCATGAATTCTTCCTTGGGTAAAGAGGTGGTGGTTGGTCTTCCTCTTCTGAGGTCTTTAAATGGTTTGGAAGGGGAAGTTAATTTAGGGGGTTAAGCTTTTTTCCAAAAATATTTTAATAACTTTTCTTCAGTTCAGGTATGTTTTTTAGGAAGCAAAGTAAGCATTGCCAGCAAGGCACTCAACAATCTTTGGACATCAGGCCCTCTACTGGTAATCTCAGACAACAACACAGTTTTTGGTATAAAAATTGAGGGGGGGGGGTACCAGGTTCTACCCCTTTGCAGATTAGTTATGGAAGCTTGTTATCTAGCCACTTGGCACAGTCTCTGTCCTTTTGGGCTTCCTGTATTCTCTCAGATCAAAATGTTATTGCAGACGAGCTGTGCAGGATCACAAGACATTTATGGCAAAGTTGCTGGGGGGGGGGGGATTTCTGTTCCAGGGCTAATTGCACACAGACCTTGGAAGACTGATACCTTTTTTTATTCTTGTGGAAGGTAATGCTCCTGTTTGCCTTTTCCCTGTTATCTAGGGATCTGCTGAAGATGCAGAGATAATGGTGGTGACTCCCTTTTGGTCCAAGCAGCAGTAGTTCTGCTGTACGTGTACATGTTAGCCCCTGGTCCATACCTCTCAAGTGTACCTCATTACGAGGAACGTATCTCATTTGGGGGTCTTAAAAAGTTCACGTTCCTCGAAGTGCCTCAAAGTTCCACATTGAAAGACTGTCACACATTCAGTGTTAGGAATTTTTTAAGTGAAATCCATTATAAATAAAAATGAATCATATTAATTCATTAAAAGATCTTCTTTATAAGTAAAACCAGCATATTTTACCATCGTATGACCTTCCTAGTTGAAGTTGTTAGTAAACCATTACTATGTGTTCCACATTTTGCCCATTTGTTCCACATTATGAGGGCTAGTGTTCCTCATTTTGGGGATGGCAGGTTGAGAGCTATGCCCTGGTCTGCCTTATTCTTCTGTTAAAGGGGCACTATCTCAGATTTTTTGCTATAGGAGTTTGTTTACATTTTAGTACTTTGTAAATCATATGTTCACCTTGAGGCAAGGTTTTCAAAGAGCCCTTTTAGCATACTGCAGGTCAGATTACACAAACTCTCAGTGGAGGTTGTTAGAGGAAGTGCTTAGAACTTAGAGTTGCAGTTTGTCTTTTTTTATTTTCCTTCCCCCACTCATGAGTAATTAGATTTGCTGAATGACTGGATTTTACTCAGGTAGAGATGCTATCTTCTTGTCACACACAGACCTGGAGCCTCTTTAGCAATTAAGTGATAGCTACTTTATTATGTACTTGTTTTTGCAAAATTGTGCCTAATAATTATTAAAGCCTAGGCAATAGTATTTTTCATGCTTGTTGCTACAAATATTTTTCCCTCCACTGACAGTTATTTTTCATATGGTCTGTTATTAGTGTTGCTTATTTGTGTGTGTGTGTGTGTGTGTGTGTGTGTGTGTGTGTGTGTGTGTGTGTGTGTGTGTGTGTGTGTGTTGATGTAGGTGCGCTTTTATAATCATACAGATTTTCCTTCATTTTACAGCAGCACAGCATTGCTTTGGACAGTTGTGCCTTGCAAAGAAACATGTTGAGTAACATATGTCCAAATATTCTAAAATAATAAAATATTTTGCAAGTTTTCTCTAAACATGCCATGCAGCTTTGGAGCTGAATCTAATCACTGTTCTAAAAGTATTTTCTCATTAGCTGATGCTGTATGTTGTCCTTCAGAAATCACACCATAACTATTTGTCTAATAGTGATTCACATTTGAAAGTTGAAGCAAATGCGGTCTATACCTTTCCCCGTATACTTTTCAGTACCATTCCTAGTATATTACAGTAGGTAATTTACAAGGGTACATTTACTAAGGCAGTAAAAATGAAGTGCTGCAACCAAAATCTCAAGCCATCGATAACCCTATATTTTCAAAAGTTAAGTAGCTATTTTTCTATGTATGTATGTAACACAATCTATGTTTATATTCATGTGGTTTGAAACCAACAGCCTCTACATGTGTTACTGACAGACTTGAAATTCCTGGCATTCTTGAATGTCTGTAAATTTCAGATATGCTCTTCTTTCTTCTTCTTCTTCTTTCGGCTTTTCCCGGTTAGGGGTCGCCACAGCAGATCATCTGTCCGCTCATGATTGGCAGTGGAGTTTTACGGTGTCGAGTTGCCAGCCTGGCGCCCAACCTTCCACAGAAGGCACACACACACACACACACACACACACACACACACACACACACACACACACACACACACACACACACACACACACACACACACACACAATCACACCTAGAGCCAATTTAGAGTGTCCAGTCCAGAAAACTAGCACTGAGTCTATACGGTTGCTTTATAATTTGTTGGATTGCTCCTCCATCTTGGACTGGTTGATTAGCATGCCACAATATTTACTGTGCTGAATCTAGATACTTACTGAATCTAAAACATTGTGTTATCATGTGTATATCATGCCGAGACGTGTACATGGTCTTAGCAGACCATGTAGTGTTTATTAAATCCAGTGTGATAGATTAAAAAAGTATATTGAAATTGGGTCATACTATAACTATACAGGCTAGAAGGGCATTGTTCCTCATGCCTGAAATATTTGTATACTTATGTAAACATGTATAAATATAAATAAGCTGTTTAACAGAGTGGCTATGTTAACTATAGAAGGATGCTTCCATTTTTATTTTTTTTATTTGTATGTGCAATGGTGTTCTTCAAACTAATGAGTGTATATTACAGACACCTTGCATTGTTGCAATTCATCAGCAAATTTTCTGTTTGCAACAAACTATCACATTTGATCTCAGATGCAATTTACACTGTTTCACTGCAAAAGTGTTACATTATATTAAAAATAGCTACAGATGCCTACATATATCATTAGTTATGAAACAGCCAAATAAAGAAAACCATGACTTCACATGGAACCTGTTTGTCTGCTTGCTTATTTATTTATTTTGTAAAATAAATGAAACTAAAATTTCACATGGAATACATGTGTCTGTTTACATATTTATGTATGTATGCATGCATACAGTAATACTAAATAGTTCTAAGTAGGAAAAAATGACTGTCTAGTGCATAGGAATATACATGCAATAAAAGCAATTCATTTCTTGGGATTTCATGACACTTCAGATATAACTGAAGGCATACTTCTCAACCTCATAGTAGAGAAAAGCCATGACAGAATCTTTTCATTGGCTAAAGTAACTACCAAAGTACAAGACAAAAGAGTCTAGGACAATAACTTTACTCAAAAGTGTTAAACAAGAACAATAAGGTACAAACAGAAGACAGAGCCCATATGACTTGAAGATGACTGGTTACTCTCCAGGAAATACCCTCTGCCATTTATCCCCCAACTTTTACTAACAAATGGGTTCTCACTGCACTCTCCAGAGTTAAACACACTACAGTAATGGGCCCTGATAAAACATGATATGTCAGGCCACAAGAATCTCTGTTCAGCCACAGCATCCAGACAGGCTTCCTTCCTAGGGAATGGAAGTACGTAAAGGTGGACCATCACCAGACCCAGGGAAATACAGCCCCATGCATTATACTGTTCTTATATGCATGGCCATGGAAATAATTATCATGGATCTAATAAATAAAGACATAGTAAATCTTCAAATACTGGATCCATCCCAGTTTGGTTTCATCAAGTGTAGGTCAAACCTACTAAACCTGGTGGACAATTTTGAGAAGGTCACTTGAGCCATGAATGATAGGCAAAATACTGCATACATACCTGCCTCGACCTGGCAAAAGCATTTGACACACTACCTCACTTGGGTGTTAAAGACAATCTCACAAATTTAGACATAAATCTCTGTGTAACCTGAAGGATAGTCTAAATCTCAAAATGTACTCACTCGAAGCAGTCCTTAAAATGAAGAACATCAACATTTGTGCTGTAACAGAGACCTGGATCAAGGCAGCAGAAAGCACCCCTGCACTACCAGGCTATAACTCATTCCATACCTTTTGGCCCCAGAACATGGACCAAAGGTGGTGGTGTTTCCATAGTCATAAAAGATGCACACACCTCCAGACTGGTAGCCCAACATAACACATCAGAGATACTTCAGGTGCAGCTAACATTGGGTAAGACAGTGATTCAGGTTGTAGCCTGCTATAGGCCCCCAACCATGTCCCAAGACTCACACTCCATGTTCCTAAGCACCCTGGAGAATATTATGGTCGAACCTAACACTCTCATACTGGGTGACTTCAACTACCCCTCCATTAACTGGGAAAACTACTCATGCACCAATACACTTGCCCAACATTTCCTGGAATTCATTAATTCCAATGCCCTGGACCAGTTTGTTCTTACCCCCACTAGAGGTAGCAACATCCTTGAACTGGTCATTACTAACATGGGCGACCATTGCTCTACACCAATAGTTAACTCCTCCCTGGTTAGATGTGACCACAAACTAATCACCTTCGAAATTCACACCCCACCCCCCACAAAGGTAACCACCATGAATAACTTCTCCAGAGCTAACTTTAGGCTTCTAAAAATAGAGATGGCCAAGTTCACAGCACCCATGCAAATGGAGAATAGATGCATGGCCACCAAATCATACACCAATGCATTGTACGAACACATACGCAAATGCATGGTTGTCACCATACCCAATAGAACCAAGTTGCTCTCCTCCAAAAAAAGGAAGCCAATCTGGTGGTCCCCTGCCATAAACAAACTCTACAACAGAAGGAGGAAACTGATGTGAAATAAGGTAAAGTCCCAAGACTGGAAAAACTCCCTTATCAGCCTCAACAAAAAGTTGAGATCCATTATCAAATCCCCTAAAGCCAGCTATGAAAACAGAATTGCAGCAGATAGTAAAGACAACCACAAGGTCTTCTATAGTTAAGTAAAGAATCTCCACAGCAATACCCAGATTTGCTCTGAGTTACTGCACAATGGTACCTCCTATACCGAGCCAACAGATATTGCCAGTATACTGGCCAACAGATTCAGTGCCAACTTTACCCCTCTCTCCTCCCCAAAGGACTAATCACAACACCATCAGATTGGCAGGCACCCAGTATTACTGCTGCACAGGTTAAAACAGCATTGTCCAAGGCCAAGAATATCGCTTCTATGGGACCTGACAATATCCGTGGCTGTGTTCTACATTAACTACAGAGTGAACTAGCACCTCACCTGTGTACCCTATTCAATCACAGCCTCACCTCAGGCTTTCTGCCTACCGAATGGCGGACTGCTACAGACATCCCTTTCCACAAAGGAGGAGTGACCACAGACCTTGGGAACTATCGCCCCATTAGCCTGACAAGTCTGATATGCAAAGCTATGGAACGCATCATCATGGACCTAATAAACAACGATTTAGGGAATCTCGAGACTCTGGATCCCATACAGTTTGGTTTTGTGAAGGGTAGATCATGCCTGCTCAACCTGGTCAACTTCTTTGAGTCAGTCACCAGAGCTGTGGATGAAGGCAAAGTGGTTCATACAGCCTACCTTGATCTGGCAAAGGCCTTTGATACCATTCCCCACTCAGGAATCATAGAAAAATTCACTAAGCTAGGCATCACCCCCTATATCACTAGGTGGGTTGCAAACTAGCTCACAGGTAGAACCCACAGTATGACAGTGGCTGACTCTAAGTCAGACTGCCAACCAGTCATGAGTGGTGTCTCACAGGGTTCGGTCCTAGGTCCTCTCCTGTTTGGTATCTACTTCTCTGAAGTCCAGACCAACATGAAGGGACTCTGGCTGACAAAGTTCACAGACGATTGCTAGTTGGGAGCTATTATTAACTCCCCAAGTGATGTTGACATCCTACAGAAAGGCCTCACTGAGACTGACTGGTGTCAGAACCATGGCCTTAAGTTCAATGCCAAAAAATGTGTCTTCATCCCCTTTGGGAAAAACTCGGTTCCCATGAATTACCCCATTGATGGTAGTCCACTGAACACAGAAGGCGTTATAAGAGATCTGGGAACACTGGTTGACAGCAACCTCTCTTGTAACCACCACATTGCCACTGTGGTCAAAAAAGTTCTTATTATGTGGCACATCTCATTACTACGGGATTTGCATCCAGAAAGAAAGAGGTCATTGTCTCCCTCTACTCTTCCCTCATTAGGCCAGTCATCGAGTACAATGCCCCATTTGGCATGTACCTCGCTAGACACCTGCAACAACTGGAGAGGCCACAAAAGTACCTCACAAAGAGGATCCTAGGCCTTAAACACTTGTCCTATATGGACAGACTCAAAAACTCCAACTATTCTCTTTCGCATATCACCTACTTAGAGGTGATCTCTGCTTGACTTATAAAGCCATGTCTGACCCAACTATGTTAGAAATGCTACATCTAAAGAAATCCCAATCCCTCTGCACCACACGCTCCAGAGACCTCAACCTCATTACCACAATCAACAGAACGTGCTGGAGGGACAGGTTCATAACCCATTGACTGCCCATGGTATGGAATACACTTCCCATACATGTCAAACAGAGCAACTGACTGGCCGTCTTCAACAGAAATCTTGAGTGGATGGGAAATAGAAATTTCACCCTGGGGATCACTCCAGTGGCTCTACTCGACAGAGCTCTTCTCTAAGCCTATTCAAATGACATTCGGACTAATGCATGGGAAATCATAAATTCACGCTACTTGTCACCTGTGGCCTTTATGGACAGAAGCAGCTTTTAGATGCTCTAAGACACACGCATATATCAAAGTTGCTCTAGTCCTGGGTGCTTATAATTGAGAAAATTGGGGCATGAATGGCTAGGCTTAAAAAGGCTCCTGGGCCATTTGCCTGGTAACCTCTTATGTAGATTTCTTCTAGTGAGCTGCAAACGCATGAAATTGCTTTCCTAAGAAATCTGTGAAACAAGAACCTGTTGGAATTCAAGAATACATATACTAACCAAAATCAGCTATAGTGGAATGGAGGAAAAGGTAGGACACCAGTTAGCAATGAGCTTCTCTTTAAATAAGCTACACTTTACTAGGTACAACAATGATATATATATATATATATATATATATATATATATATATATATATATATATATATATATATATATATATATATATATATAGAGCTTATGTCATGGACAGAAACAAGTTGTTGTTGTTGTGTCTTTCGGCTTATCCGGTTAGGGGTCGCCACAGCAGAACTCCGGTCCGCTAATATTTGGTAGGGGATTTTTATGTGCTGAGCTACCAGCCCTGATGCACAACCTTCAATGAAGGCACACCCATTCACGCATGCCTCCACACAGAAGATGCTCTAGCTGAGAATCGAATGTGACAACGTCTTACTGTGAGGCGACAACACTACCGCAGCACTACTACTGCGGGATAAAAAATAAAAGACAACTGGGTACACAAGTCCCAGGATAAAAAAAAGTGCTGAATCCTCATATGTGCACTGGTTCCAGGACTGGAAAAAAATTACATTGTAGAATCCTTAAGAAAAGAAACATTCCTACAATTGGGTTAGGCAAGGCTGAGGGGGAGGATGCCCCCTCCTTGTAGAAGAAAGTAATAGTCTACAAAAAGTGATAGGCCAGAAAAGGGCTATAAAGATGATAGAGTGGACTACAGAAAGAAAGAAAGGAATTATATATTGTTATTATGCAACAAGCCCAGAATTTCAAAATAGAAGATATTCAAAATGATTGTGAGAAATTAGAGGAAAGAAAAATACTTACACAACAAAACTTGTCAAAAGCTTGAAATGCAAATTTGTATTAATTAATATTCATTAATACAACAAATACAAGAAAAATATTATACAGACAAAGAAACTTCAGGCTGTTTGTAAAAAAGAAGCAATCGAGGAAGTACAAAAAAGATATAGAACAAAACCTAGGGATTTTTGAAAGGCATAAAAAATAAACATGGACATGAGAAAGAAAGATGTCATATACTGCAATATCTATGCAAAAGAGAAAGCCAAAGTAATCAATACAAATAAGCAACTCCAAAGATATTTGAAGAGAAATACAGGCAAATGTATCCTTTTCTGTGTAGTTTTTCTCCATGGGCCTCCGCTGAAAAAGGGCACTAGCTCAATCGGACTATCCCGGTCGACAAATGTCAAATAAATTAATATGGAAACTTTCACAATACAAAATATAAGATCACAAAGGGGCAACACATACCAGAAGATTAGCAAAGTATAAGTTAAAGAAATAGAAGCTAAACTTAAGGAATACCTGTAAAGTTAGGGATTTAGTGCAGAAAGCCTAACACAGGTTATGTCACACTATGATGGAACAATGAATCCCCAAAGTAAGGAGAAACATGAAAAAATGCGAGAAATCTGAAGAAGAAATATAGACATGGGAAAGCAAAGAAATTTAATATGGTGCAATATTTGTGTAAAGGCAAAAGCAAAACAAATCAGTACAAAAAAGTGGTACCAAAGATATTTGCAGAGAAATACAGGAAAACACATCTGGATATGGAAAATTTTACAATACAAAGATAAGGCAACAAAGGGGGAAAGTAGAAAAGAGGATTAGCAGTGGGGAATTTAAAGAAATAGAAACTGAAATTCTGGATTACCTGTGAAGTGAATCATTCAGTGTAGGAAATCCTACTGTGGCAACATTCATAGGTTCATAGGAGGTTACTAGGCTAATGGCCCTATGGCCTTTACAAGCCTAGCTATGTTATACACATGTTCCCTAATTGACCTTGGTTAGATGGTTATTATTCACATAGCAAGTTTATAATCAGCACCGACTACCCCTGTCCATGAGGGACACAGCTGCCACCCCCCCATAGTGAATTTGCAGTCTCCCATCCAGTTTGGGATTGAATAGGGTCATTGAGGAGCCCTGCTTCACGTGACTTTGGAGTTTATTCCAGAGGAGTGGCAATCTCTGGGAGATGTATCTGTAGGCATCTCTCCAGCATGTTCTGTTAATGTCACAGGCTAGGTTGAGATCCCTGGAGCGAGTGACTGTTGTCCCATTTGGCTTGCGGATGTGCAGCCTTTCCATTAGGACAGGATCAGAGACTACTCTGTAAGCCAGGCACAAGTTGCCTCTCAGCAGCCTATAAAATGCTGGGTGCAGTGACAGGGCTTTCTGTAATTCTATAACTGTGCCTCAAATGGCCCAAATAGAATCTCATGGCCTGGAGGAGCCTTGGTGGAGTGAGAGGAATTGGCATACAACTACCTCATCCTGGGGAAGGGTGGAAATCTTCTATGCAGCATTGTTTGATCTCACTGAAGATTACAGAGAGGTATATAGAGAGTCAGCTGGGGACATATGCTCCACTCCTGCCAAGCTGCTTCATTAGTAACTTTCTAAAGGGACATTGCATTCTGAGGAGGCATGCATGGAAGCATGTACATCTACCAGATGAGAGATCATTATAGGGCCCTCACCTATGAGCATGCATGTCCACTGTCAAGGTAAGAATTGTTAGGGTTTACAAGAAAAGCCCCTGATGGCTACCTAAATGACAGTTCTTCTTTACTGTCTGTCATCATGGGGAAAGGGAATGAGTGGCCGACTGGTTAGTGGTGGGGAGGGATGAAGGTTGGCACTTGGCAGGCAGAAGGGAGAAACAGACAATAAAAAAGACAAAAATAGAAGCTGAAAACATCCCCCCCCCCACAAAACTGCAGTTTGCCGACTTGTGCTAATACTTGTCTAATACCATACAGACAAGTAAACACTGTGACAAAGAAACGTAGAAAGTGAGCAGAATAATGGAATATTTGAGGAAAAAAAATGCCAGGAGAAAATGTAATTTTTTTATCCACGTGTACAGAAGGTTTGCAATCCCCATTTTAGTCCTATACTGCTAATGAGTGCACTTCTGGAGAACTCATTTTAACATCAGGAACAAAATAAGGATACCTCTGAATATGGAGGAAATATGATACACACGTCTGCATCAGAAATCACAATTAAGGCATTCTAAAAGCAGTTTATATATACAATGCCAGGGAAAGAGGTAGACGGACAAGGGCATTTATTCTAATACTGCAAGAAAATCAAAACAGTAAAAATTATACCACTGTGTCAAGTGAAAATAAGCTAATCAAAGTTTTTATACCCAAGACAAATTCTGATACTCATGTCCAAATAATTCACAGTGGCTGTCAAGACAAAAAATCATCCAAGTCATCTCATATCACATCCCTCCAAGGTTACACAAGAGCATACTTATTTGCCCTTGTCCAATTACTAGCACACACATCTGTTTCCTACAACTGTTCACTTATACATATTACATCAACTGGTGAGACCAGACAACAATATATTGCTGCTTTGAAATAAGCAAATACTTTATTGTGTGCTCATGAAAATATAAATTACAAATGGTGTTATCTTGTAGCAGTCAACAATATGTTTGCTAGAAGATGCATGACAGGGCTAGTCACATGGTGGTGTAAACATTGACTCTAGATGATTATCATTGTTGAAGTGACACCCGACCCTATGTGTAAAAATGGGAAAATAGGTTATGGTTGGATGGATGGATGGATGGATGGATAGGCAAAAATATATGACAGATGAGGCTGGTATTTCACAAACTAATTACATCTCCAAAAGTGTGTCCCCACACTTCAAAATGCAAACATTCTACAAACAGTGTTACAGTAAAAAATAAAATGAAGCCATCAACACCGGGGAAATGGATGTGAGATGACATTACAATAAAGAGCGAGATAGCAAAGTTTCAATTGCTTGCATTGTTGAAGGATGTAGCCAGAGTGTTTATACACATAATTATATGAATAATGGCATTCATTTGAAGCTTTATATACAAACTGCAGAAACATAAGAAAAATGCTACATCTCAGTCTTCTGCTGATGGTCTCTGACCCCAGCTTGTCTTTTATTATATAAACAAAGTGTATGAGAAATCTAAGTGTTCTCATGATGGATCACTATGCTTCATCTAACTAACTAGGCTAATGTGGACCAATATACAGCAGTGGAGTTAATATGCTATGAATCATCTCAGGAAGCTGCAGCAAGTAGCACACATGTTTCTGTCTACTACCCACTAACAACGTAGGACTAACCTCAAACCACACACATGTACACATGCACACTTACTTAAATAAGCAAATACTTAACTAATCTGTACAAATAAGCCCAAAACTTGGAAAATCCTACCCACACATGGAAATAACTGCCCCTCCCAAACCACAGTTGGCCACAGTTGGAGTAGGAAGCTTAGACAGTACACAGATAAATTGCAGTATTGCACTAGGTTACACCCCTTAAAGGAAAATGCAACAAAATTACACTAAACACATTCTTCCTACTTATGTGCATGTGGAATACAACAGCTGAAAATGAGTGATCCATCACAATTTCAGGAAAAATCTCTCAGAATTAATAAAAGCTGTACATATCTGTAATATTCAGCTGTTGTCTGGTTCAATTATATTACTTTGTGATGCTACAGAAGTCTTCTACCATGCTGGTTATCTATCCCTAATACATTCCTCCAAAGTGTCTAAATTCATAAGTCTTACTTTCATAAAAAACAATCTACCAGTTTTTTATAAATATAGGACAAAAAGTTACGCAATATAAAAATATTGCACTAAACTCTCTCCCAACTTTTCCTTCTGACAGTGAGTTCTCAAATGAGACCAAAATCCTTTAGGAAGTTGGAAGCAGGTCCCACCTATAAAGCATTCTGTACAACTACTCATACACTGAAACTGTAATCCTTTCAGGGAGAAGCACTTGATAGTAAGGAAATCTCTCAGTCATACAGAGAGATCTCCGTCTCCCTTGCCTCATTAAAATGAATGGACGCATTTTCAGCCCATTTCACACCTGTTGTGGGATTCTCTTTGCTACTGAAATGTTTTCAAATAACTATTGAACTCTGACTTGTAGCCAACAATGATGAAACCACATTTGTAGTAAAGCACATCTTACTTAAGACTTTCTATACCACATATTATAGCATTTAGTAAGAATATCACCATTACTTGTATAGATTTTACTTAGCATATAAGTACAAAATGTTAGTTAAAATGTAGTTACTGGTTTAACTCAGAAAAGTTGTGTGTTTTTGTGAATACTGAGATAAAAAAAAAATTCATAAAATTTTGAAATGGTACTGGATGTTAGCACTAGATGCATAAGGTAAATGGCAACCTGAACAGATAATTTACAAGTATATTTCCCTATGTTTCATATAGTTGACTGTGTGGTCGCCATATTCCTCTCAACCTCTTAGTGCTAGAAATCTGGACAGAGCCTAAAATGGTTGGGGAACAAAGGCCCAAAAATAGACAAAGATTTTAAATGTTGCTCTTATAAGTCAAACTGTCATTATCATGTAATTTCAGTCCTCAGTGATTTCACAGAAAATCAAAATTTTATGACAAACATGCAAAAATAAAAGGAAAAAATCTGAACAGACTATGAAAACGGGTTCATAGATTAGTACTAAGTTAACTGCCCTTGCAAGCCACTTCAAGCCTTGCCAATTATCCCTTGTGAGACTCAAACCCTGCACCTTGTAGTTGTAAGGCAAACACCTTAACCATTAGGCCACCCTCTGAACAGTTGAGAGATATGGTGGTCACTGACCATCAGCGGCAGATGACAAATAATGAAAAAAGAAATACAACCATTCATCTTTACTGAGATGTTCTAATTCTTATTATTTATGAATGAATTTACTACTAAATTTGAAACATGCATAGTAATTAGGTAGTCAGTATTCGTTTTCATTCCAAAATCACCTAAATTTGAGGGTCTGTTTTAGCAAATGTATATATTTCAGTTAGCAGAAAGTAAGCACCGCAAACAAATGAACAAAAAATGATTAATCCTCAATGTCCATAGGTTCATAGGAGATTACTAGGCTAATGGCCCTATGGCCTTTACAAGCCTAGCCATGTTATACCTGTGCCCCCAACCTGACATTGGTTACATGGTCATTATTCACATAGAGAGTCTATCATCAACACCGACCACCCCTGTCCATGAGGGACATGGGTGCCACCCCCAAGGTGAATTTATGATCTCCCGTCAAATTATTTAGGTTGCATTTGAAAAGGCTCATTGAGGAGCTCTGCATCGTGTGAATTGGGAATTTATTCCAGAGGAATGGCAATCTCTGGGAGATGTATCTGTCTCTCAAGCATGTTTTGTTAATGTCACAGGCTAGGTTAAGAACCCTGCAAAGAGTGACTCTTGTGCTATTTGATTTGCAGAAGTGCAGCATTTCCATTATGGCAGGGTCAGAGACTGTTCTGTTAGCCAGGCACAAGTCACCTCTCAGCAGCATACAAGATAAAGAGTACAGTGACATGGCTTTCAGTCTTTCCATGTAGGTCATGTTTTGTAGGCACTGAATTTTCCTATTGAAAAACTTCTGTGGTCTCTCCAGCTGCTTCAAGTGTGTGGTAAGGTACATGCAAAAGGGAGCATTACACTCTATTAGTGGCCTGATAAGGGTCAAGTACAGATGAGTGACAACATCCTTAGTCTTGAATGCGATGCCCTTACTTATAAGATGCACAATGTAGAAGACTTCTTACCACTGTTGATACATGGTGATATAAATTTAAATTAGTATCATCCTCTGTTCTCAAGTCTTGCACCATGGGTTTAAGCTTAGGGGGTGTTGTCAATATTTCACTTTGCAGGGTATTTCTCTTTGACAAAGGAGATAATAATCTACTTTTTGTGTTTAGTTTTAGTCTGTGGCTTTGGCAGCAATCATTTGTCTGTGTTAGCCCCCTTTTTAACATCTTGAGAGTACTTGTGCTTATTTTAGTGATGCTGTGGCCACTCCAAAAAGCCTTGTTGTTTTGATCACAGTCTACCACTTGTATTATTACTTTGCTCAGTATAATTGGATACACTTGCAAGAACCTTAGTGTCTGACTTGTGGCAACATGGCCTCTTTATAGTCTGGGCATAGGGGTTACAGCTAGTAAATCTGTGCCAGCCTTTCCCAGGAGAGAGAGAGAGATTGTGTGTGTGTGTGTGTGTGTGTGTGTGTGTGTGTGTGTGTGTGTGTGTGTATGAAAATCAAATACTTGGGTGTGTCAGCTACTTGGAACTGGGACACTGTACTCCAAAGTGAGGCTAGTTAGGGATCTGGATAGACAAGGGAATCCAGTCCCAGATCTGGAGTGTGTTCCCCGTGTGCTCTTGGGGGAAATTGTGTTTGATGCAGTGAGTTGCATCTGAAAATACTGTGTAAATGCATTCCTGTTCTTACTGACTGTCTTTCACCAGTGTCAGTGGTGAGGATTGAGGCTCCTTGATTCATGGCTTGGAGTACAGAGGCAGTCATATATTGGTGGCAGAGCGGTGAGATGTCTAACTGAACTTCAGTAACCTGTGGGTGGTTGTCATTGAAGGTGTGTGTAATCACAACAGCCACAAGGTAAACATTCAGAGTTTCATTTTCACAACAGTTTTATTTATTTTTGTTTAGTAAGGGAAAGCAGGCAAAGATGTCAGCAAAAGATTATGGTAAGCTGACAAAGAACCAGTTAGCTAAGGTGTGTAAAGTTAAAAGGACTGGTGAATGCTAACTGGACTAAAATGGGAATGATTTCAGCCTTGACAGCAGCTGCAGCATGGACCAGTGGCCAGGAGGCCAACCAGTTTGCTGTTTGGGATGTGCAGTCTTCAGAAACAAAGCAGTTCACCTTTTTCTCAGAGGACTTAAAAATCCGCCTGGAGTTAGAGACTTGAACTACAGGCCAAATGTTAAAAATTTCAATCAAAATAGAGACTGTGGCATTGGGAGATCAAAGAAGGGGGAAGCAGCATCAACTGAATGGCAAATGTGTAGAATTAGAATCAGAAGAGAAACTGCAACATTTGTTGATCAAAGAAAATGAGAAACAATGGTGTTTTGAGGATGAAGAAAAGGAGAAGCAGCGACAGCACAAGAGGGAGATGTTGTCTCTTCATCAGGGTCATGGAGATAATGGAGAATGGAATAACTGGACCCTAGAAACAAAGGTCAGTAAATTTCTTCCACAGTTTGCAGAGGGGGATAACTTTAATAGTTTTATTTATGTAGTTTACAGAGTATGGAAATAGTATAATGTTGCCCAAGGGTTCTGGGTAGGGTTCCTGATCCCCTTACTCCATAGTAAAAGCTGTAACTGCTGTTTCTAAATTGTCTGATACTGATTGTTTAAACAACGATAGAGTAACATTTATTGAACTGTAATAAGGTAATACCTCAAGCTTACAGAAAGTTTTGTGAGCATTGACGCAATGCAGATGAAAGAGTATGTGAATTATATTGCTGAGTTAAGCACTTATTTTCATAGGTGGTTGAATGGATTTCAGGTCACCACTTCTGAGAGCCTGGCAGGCCTTTTGATGAGAGGACAAGCCCTTAATACTTTACCTAAGGACATGAAAATCTGGTTGGCAGACTGGGAGTGTTAACTCTGCAGATGAGCAGGGGAGAACAGGGGATCTCTACTTAGCAAGCAGGACATCCATGCACAAGAAGGCAATACCTAGTGCTGCTCATGGATATAAGGGAGCCCATGGCAGGCAGCCTAAATCACCCCAACAGAGTCTACCAGTAACAGAGGAAGCCACTTGTTCAGGTACACGGCCAAGATCAGCAGTTGGATTTTATAAATATAACCAGAGGGGTCATGTAGCATACAGATGTCCACTGAAGCAAGGTGGGGAACAAAAGGTGATGGAGCCAGCAAGGGGAATAACAGTATGCCAATAGTAAGATGTCTGGAGACAACAGGGGTACCAAACTGTCACTGGAGTTTGTATCCTATCTTAGTAGATGGAAGAGAGGCCACTGCTAAGGGAGAGAGCCTCTGACATACCCATTGTGAAGCCTACAGTTGTTAAAGAGGGGCAGTACTTGCTTTGGCATTCTACATCTCATTCCAAATACCTTTGGCTGGGGTTTACCTTGACTGGGAAGGTGGAAAAGGAAGCAAGCAGGTAGCTGTGTTGGAGGATATTTCTGCAGATGTCTTGATAGGGAATGATTTTGATAATGCAGTGCCCTGTGCACATGCAGTTGCACACAGTAAGGCTTATAAACAAGCATGTAGGTCTGGAAGCCTGGAGGAGACCCAAATAGGCCTCACACCTGAAGTTGGGGTTGGTGATCTAGCTATTTCAGGGAGAGAGCTACCCTGTAGCAGTGAGACTGAAAGTGATCCACAGCTGCTGGGTCAGTACTGATCCCATGGACAGGGTGACTGCAAGGACAGAGGTGAGTGGTAGTACCCAGGCTGATAGTGAGGCACTGCTGTCAGAAGATACCAGACTTCCTATGGAAGGGGACCCGGAAAGAGTCACAGAGATAAAGTTGTGGCAGGCTTAGCTTTCGGTCCCTACGTTATGAAGCTTGAGGGAGGTAGCTAAGGAGACACCTGATATTGAAGGAACAGGGGAGTCAATACAATAACCCTTTGATCCAGTATACAGAGAGTAGACTCCTGAAGGAGGGCTAGAGGGTGAAGTAATACAGAGTTGGTAGTGCCCAGATCCTAACATCTGGCACTTCTAGCCATAGCCTATGACATTCCTTTTGTAGGTCATATGGACATAAAGTGTACCATGAGATGTATTATGCACAACTTTTATTGGCCTGAGATTGGAAAGGCTGTAGCAGAGTGCTGCAGGACATGTGAGCAGTACTAAAAGGTAAACAAGGCAGGGGACAAAGTCAAAGCTCCATGGATGCCTTAACCTGTGATTGAAGAGCTGTTTCAGAGGGTAGCTATGAATATTGTGGGGCCTCTGAATACCCCTAGTTCCACAGGGAAGAAGTATATCGTGGTGGTAGTAGATTATGCTACTAGATACCCTCAGGCAATGGCTGTGTCCTCTATTGAGGCAGAGAATGTGGTAAATGTTTTGTTAGAGATTTTTAGCAGGGTAGGTTTTCCATGAGAAATACTGACTGACAGAGGTGTCAGTTTTATGTCAGACCTGCTGTCTTGTCTGTGGGAGCATTGTAAGGTGAAGCACCTAAAGACTACCCACTACTTACACCAAACTAAGTCTTGTGAAGAGGTTAAACTCTACATTAAAAACCATGCTACAGGCATTTGCAGACCAGTTTGAGAGAGTGGGAGAAATATTTGCCCCATCTGCTGTTTGCATACAGAAAGGTACCCCAGGAATTCACACATTTTTCGCCCTTTGAGTTGCTGTATGGGCATAGGGTGAGGGGGCCTTTAGGTCTGATTCGTGATGAGTTGGATGGTGAGTGTGAAGCACACAAGGAGTCTGTTATGGCATATGTCCTAAATCTCAGGATAAGGCTTGGGGAGCTCATGAGTTTGGCCTAGAAGAACCTGGCTGGAACCCAACAACAGAAAAAGGTATGATATGATAGGAATGCTCAAGCCCGAGACTATGCTGTGGGACAGCAGGTTATGGTGCTCATTCCTGTCAGGCACAATAAGCTGCAGACAACTTAGGAGGGACCCTTTGAAGTGATGTTAATTACATGGTAAACCCGCTAGGCAGGAGGCAGGGGCACAAATTGTACTATGTTAACAAGATAAAGCCTCAGCATGTCAGGGAGGTCTTGAGCAGACTGCAAAGGGCAGTGCTGACCATTAAATGCAGTAAGTGTCTAGTGGGTATGGCAGAAGTCTCCTACCTGGGACATAGAGTGGGGAGTGGTAAGATTAAGCCAGAACCTGCCAGAGTGGAAGCTATTCAGGCATGGTCTGGGGTACTATATTAAGTTTGTTCCTAATAGTACAGTAGTTGCCCCTCTCACAGATTTGACAAGGAAAAACAGGCCAGATAAGATTGTGTAGACCCAAGCCAGCATTACAAAGCTTAAAGGGCCTTTGGGAGGACCCTCTGTGTTCACCAGTCCAGACTACAGCAAAGAATTTGTTGTGCAGGTGGATGCTTCAAACCATGGAGTGGGGACTGTACTCAGCTAGGTTTCCTCAGAGGGAGAAGAGCACCCAGTTGTAGATCTCTGCATTAGACTGCAACCAAGGAAGGAATGTTATGTAGCTATAGAAAAAGGATGTCTAGCCATAGTATGGACACTGCAGAAACTTCAGCCCTATCTGTATGGAAGGAAATTCACTTTGGATACAGACCACAATCCCTTGACATGGCTACATAGTCGACCAACAAAATGCCATTGTTATGGTGGAGCCTAGGGTTGCAGGCATATGATATAACAGTACAGAAGCATAGTGAGGTCAGCAATCCCAGTGCAGATGGACTTTCAAAACACGTTATAGGTTAATGTGTTCCCAGACAGGCCCATTTTTCTCAAACAGCATTTTCCCTGGGTCACCTGAAAATCTAGCTAGCTTGACTATTCAGAAGGGGAGAAATGTGATGATGTGAGGTATTGCCATCTATGCCAGGGAGAGTAGGGCAGTGCATATTTAACATATGCTAGCATAGTTAGCTGGAGTTGTGTAAAAAATGTCATTTGACTGTCACACTGATTTGTACATGTGCTTGTGTTAAAAATGTATCAATAGTGTTATAACTGATTAAATGTATATGTTTAAACAAAGAATTCTGGAAGGGAGAGTAGTGATTTTTGGAATTATTCTATACCTTTCAGATACTGCAGCAGATTTTAGCAAAGCTGTGTGTGTGTACTGTACCAGAGTCAGTTGATCAAATGTAATATCATTCTATAAGCAGCACTGAGAGGATGCAACTCTCACATCAGTTTTTGTTTTCTTTGGAATCTGATATAAAGATCTGTGACAGTTATCCCAATTAGGTCAGTTCAGTTTAGTTTTGTTTTGAAGCACGTCACCTCACCTTGTGGAAGTAAGCATCTCATCTTGCCTTGTTGTATTAAGCTAACTAGGGAACATTTATTCTTTAGACAGCCAGGAAATACAGTGAGATTAGTTAAGTATTGTTTTTCTGCATCTCTGTGAATCTATCCAGCTGTGTCATTTGTTATGTCTCCTGTGATTGAAACTCTGGTGTTTATTGTATTTGGAGCTTTAATATTGTCATGTTTTTCTATTTTATTTATTATAAAATATTTTTATACTTTTCATTGTGGCAGGTCTTTCAAAGAATACTTTTAATATCTTGAGAGTACTTGTGCTTATTTTAGTGATGCAATGGCCACTCTGAACAGCCTTGCTGCTTTGGTCACACTCTATCATTTGTATTAGTATTCGTTTTACTCAGTATAATTGGATACCATTGTAACAGCCTTAGAGTGGCTGACTGGTGGCAATGTGGTTACCTTATAGTATGGGCAGGGGGCACAGCTAGTAATATGTTCCAGCCTTTCCTAGGTGTGTATGTGAATTCAAATACAAGGTGTGTGTGTGTCAGTTACTTGGAACTGGGACACAGTGCTCCAACGTGAGTCTTGTTTGCATCTGGAGAGACAGAGTCCAGTCTTAGGTCTGGAGTGTGTTCTCTTTGTGCCCTGTGTGGAAATAGAGCTTGATACAGAGAGTTGCATCTGAAATTATTGCGTAAATACATTCCTCTACTTGGTGGCTGTCTCTCACTGGTGAGGATTGAGGCTCCTTGATTACTGTCCCAGAGTGTAGATGCCATCAAAGTAAGTTCTAACCCAACTGCACTTTAACAAGACCCCCTTTTAAACCCCCAGGCACAGTTTATTTGAAGCATCTTTCCTGGAAAATGTTGTTTCTAGTTGCAGTTACTGCATGGAGTGTCAGTACTTAATGCCATTTATTGTAAAGTCCCTTATCTGGTCTTCCACATGGCTAAAGTGACTAAGAGCAAATCTGTCCTTTCTTCCTAAGATCACTTAGTGTATCAGTCTTCCAGCGTTCTTTCCCCATTTTGCCAGTAACGGGGAGTACATGCTACATCTAAATGTTCAATGTCAGCTAAGGCTCGATTTGCATCACATTAAGAACCTCTGAAAGATTGACCAGTTTGTCCAAAGTAATACACTCACACTGGCTATCTGACTGTATTTCACATGTCTACAAGCAAATATTGTTTTCCCTGAAACTCTTAAGGCTCATTCTACCAGGTTATTTGTTACTTTGACTGCCTTTTTCTTTGTGTCAATTGATGATCTTTGTGCTGTGGCTACTTGGTCAGATGTCCATACCATTATATCTCATTACATGTTGGGTTTACAGTCAAGGTACAGGGCTTTATTTAGGTCAGCAATTCTCCTAAGTATCCTTAAATAAGTCCTACCAAGATTTATTATAGCTGGGGACTCTTGTCCCTTTCATTGAAGAATGGAGAGAAGAGACATATGAAATGAAAGTTACATACTTATGATAATGTCAGATCTGTGTTTTCTGCTTCTGTTCTTCCTGAACTTCCCTGCCTCCATCCTCTTTCCAATTAAAATATTATTTCTGGACTGAATAGTTTGATTGACAGTCTGGTCATATGTTCTTTAGGTACAGTATTTCAGGGGTTTACTTCATTCTTTGTGAAAAAAATTTCAGCAAAAGGGGAGAAAACAGTTTTTTTGCTATTGGGAATGGGAAGCTTCTTTGGCAATGTACTACTAGGAGAGAAATTAAGGATAATGGGAGGGTCCTGAACCTTGGATCCAAAGTCTGGTCCCGGATTAGACTTCAGCCACTCTCAATCTGATAACAGATTCATTGAGGAAGGACAGCACTAATCCATTGTTACTGTAAGTGCAGTACTTTAATTTTCTTCACCAGTTCTGAGACAGCTGAAATGATCTACCAGTTTTGCCTTTTTGGGAGCTCACTAAAGCAAGCCTTTTAATACATGAAAAATCTTTGAGAAGAAATGAGCCTGGAGAAGCTGCAATGCCAATATCAGACAACAGTGTAGGGGCTGAATGACTTGCAGGATGGCTGCACATTAAGTAGCTGCTTAATTCTGCCTTTCCCAGTGTGAAAGCAGTGGGGTTCTGTGTTTCTGGGTAAATCTTAGAAACTGGCTAGTAAGTGCACTGCCTGGATGCCATGAAAAAAGAAATATAGAGGGCCTGGAGTGTCCACTACAAAAGATGAGGAAAAAAATACTGACTGGGAAGAAGTACTGCAGCAGTCAAGTAAAAAGCAGTGCAAGCTCCAGACGTGATTTCCAGTAGCCTATAGGAACGCGTAAGCCAACTGCACACAGGCCTGGTTAAAATAAACAAAACACTGATGGAGTATATTATCTCAAACAACAAAAGGCTGGAGAAAAAAATGGAATAAGCTATAAACAAATATTCAGATGAGGTAATAACTGCAAAAATATGAGGTCAAAATGGAGAACAGACTGGCTGAATATAAGACTGCTCAAGAGGAGATGTTTCAAAAATAATAGAATTAGAGGAGAGAACATGTAGGGAAAACCTGAGGTGTTCAGCTGTACTAGAGAAGCTGGAAGAAACATACTGTATTAATTTTATGAAAGCACAAATAAATAACTGAATGAGTATTCCACAGCAGGAGTTGTTAACTGAAATGGCACATCATGCATATGCTCCAGAACTGGCTGTGAGAAAGCAATCTAGACTTTTAATAAAGATGCAGTCCTACCAGAAGGAATTGATTACAACAAAACTGTGCTAAAAGTGGAATACAGCAGAGTGTTTGTAGAGAATGATTTACTTTACACCAAGCAGAAGGAGTAAATGTATACCACTATTCAGGGAGTGCTGAGAATGAGGAGTGATACTGAAAATGCTGTAACAAGCTACCTTCAAAATATTCTTCCCTGGAGGGACAAAATAATTTTTTGATGAAGTACATGCTAAGGCAGAAATACAAATGTTTGTCCAACAAAAAGTGAGTTGTGAAACAGAAGGAGAGTATGCTACTTGTTCCGGTAATAAAGACTGCAGAGAGACTGTGCCAGTGAAATCTCTTCCAGTGTTTCAATGGAAAATGCTATAAAGAAGGAAGGGAGCATGAGAGTAAACCAGAAGAATCAAGAGTAATTTAGAAATGAAGCAGAGATAGGATTTGGGAGATGGAGATGAACAGGAATAAAACTAATAAATTATAAATTGACAAATGTGGGATTACAAAGCAATTATTTATATTTGTGAAATATGACAGAATAAGAAAATCTACTGTTTTTTTTTTTTTTTTTTTTTGGACTTGGACTTTTGGAGGACTCTGAAGTATATGCTGTACTTTTGTCATTAATTTTCAGAAACATAATTAGGAGAAAGGGAGAGGAGGGAAAAAGATAACCAAGTAAAACAATTTTTTTCTTTGTTTTTTTGCATGGTATGAAGTACATTTTTTTCTGAGTTTTTAAGTGCAGTTGGGATACTATTGTAAACAGGTGCTTCTGTTTTTTTTTCCTCCCTTCTATCTTCAGTTTTATGAAATGTAGGCACTGCAATGAAAAAGCTTAGTCATAAGAGCAAGACAAAATAAAATGTACTTTTTCTCATTCTTGGATGGGGAAATGACAGGCTTTAAGGCCATTAGCTTAATCTAGTAACAAGTTCAATGCAAATAAATGAAAGAATATTGAATATTATAAGGCTTTTTCTAGCAAATAAATGTATGCTTCATAGCAGTTGTGTATCTGGTCCTCATGTCTCCATGGAGACAGTCTGATAAAGAAAAAAATATCTAGGAGATGACTCTCTCTGAAAGCTGTTTTCCAGCTGGGAAAGCTATAAAGAGAAGACAAAACCAGACCATACGTAGCAGAAGCACATGCTGCATCATGTGTCTTCACAAGGATAACCTTTATTTTAGGTTAACTCAGGTCTATGAGTGTGGCTGTCAATTTGGGACATTTGTACCTGTTAGGAGGGTAAAACTTCAATATTTGAAGATGTAAATAGTTTTGTGTGTTATTCAGCTGATATGTTTTACAGGGGTGTTGGGGTGTTTGAGGGCTTTCTGTAAAACAATTTTTGCGAGATGTTACAGGCTCAAATGGATATGAAGGTAAATAATTGTATAAAAGATCAACCTGCCAAACAGTATGTGCATGCAACAACAGAAACTAGAATCAGTCATTTAACAAAAAAAACTGTTATAAAAGGATTGCATAATAACTTAAGACGATGCTTTCTGTTAAGGACTATAAATGTCAATGGTCTCACAGATAAAAATGTAGTGAACTATATTAAAAATGGAAAGCACAAATAGCTATGCTACAGAAGATACACTTGGAAATAACTGAATATCTGAATTTGATAGGTTTTCAGAATAGCTATTCACTTGAATACCTGGAGCAAAGGAAAAGAGAAGTACTTACACTAATTGCAAGATGAGCTCTAATACTGAGAGAAGAAGATAAAAGATAATTGTAGATTTGTAGTACTAAGTAGGAGGATTTATACTGGCATGCATTTATGTTCCACAAAAACTGCTATGATGGAGTTTAAGAACATTCTTGCAGAAATAATCTATTTTCAGAAAGGGATATTACTTATAGGTGGGGACAGGAAATTGATTTGCAACAGTGAATGTCTCTGGATCCCAGAAGGGAAACTATAACAAGGGAGTGTAGATTTTTGAAAACATTTATGAAAATATTTGGCATAGAATATGTCAATTCAGTACTAGGAGTACTGAGTGAATTTACATATGGGCTAGGCTAGACAGAATATACATTTCACAGGAGCATGTGCATTTAATTGATCTTCATAATGCACCCAATAACTATTTCAGATTATGTGCCAATATTAACTAAAATAAAAACACAGGATAATGAAATAAAAATGAGACACTGGTGCTTTCCCACCTATCTGTTGAAAAGAGGAATATAAGAAATGGATAGTGGAAATTATTCAGGAGTTATTAGAGAAGATATAACTTTCTTCTGAAAATATAGCTAGGAAGTGGGATAAAAGTAGAGTGGAGTTTAAAAATAGGATGGAAATAAAAGAAAGAGAGATATGGTTAAGAAGTAACAAGAATTACTTAGAGGGACTGACAAGTATTGTAAGATGGGGAATCCCACAGAACAAGAAGAGGAGCAACTGCTGAATGCTAAACCACAAATAAGGAATTACATTGATAATAGGCATGAGTTTAGAAAGATTGCTGTTAAGCAGCTGTGTTTTAATAACTTTAAAGCACAAAAACGTTTAGCACAATGACTCAGCCAACAGAAAGTAGAAAGGGCTGTCACCAAGCTTAGAGAGCCTATAACAAGGAAGTTAATGAGATCATTTAGAGGTATTAGAAATATTTCATATATTCTATGAAAGTCTGTATGAAGGAGAGAAATGTGGAAATCAAGAAAAGGTACAAATGGAAATGTTTATGGAAGAATTAAATATGCCAAGGTTAGAAGTAGATGAGGCTCAATTGGTAGTAATTACGAGTAGATAATATACAATTGGTGCTGTATAACCAATCTACAAGGAAGTCCCCAAGAATAAATGGCATTCCTGTGGATGTTTAGAAGCTAGGAGAAAAAAAACTGATAAAGATCTGCAAGGCTTTAACAGTATTTAACAGTAGAAGTATCAACATCCTTGAAGAAAGCAATGCTAGCTGTAATACCTAAAGAGGGTAACAATCCATCAGATCTAGCTTCCTACAGGCCCATTTGAATACTAAACCATGATTATAAAGTGTTTGTCTTTAAGGACTAAATGATAAAAGTGATGACAAAATTGATAGATATGGATCAGTGTGGTTTTATGGAGGGGAGGCAAACATTTGACAACATTAATAGAACATTGTTGGTCCAGAGGGAAGCAGAATGTAAGAAAATACCACTGTTGGTAGATTTTGATGCAGAGAAAGCATTTGACAGAGTGAGTTGGGAGTTCATGCACAGGGCAATAGAAGCATTTGCATTCCCTGATGAAATTATAAGGTTGATAAGGAGGGTATACAAGGGGTCAGAGGTGAAAATTAAAGTGGGTGGGGTTGTCTCTGATAATTTCTGCTTGAGCAGAGGAACTAGGCAGAGGTGTCCTCTTTCCCCTTTGTTATTTGTGTTATATTTAGACCCATGGCAAAGAAAATAAGGGCCTCAGAAATTCAAGGATATAATTGGTATGGTAGATAAAAACTTGCTCTGTTTGCAAATGATATTGTTATACTTGACAAACTCAAAAGGGACATTAAAGTGTTGTTGAACATTTTGAGACAGTTTCAGACCTTTTTAGGATACAAAATTAATGAAGCTAAAACAAAGGCAATACCATTAAATTATGTACCCACACACAAATTGGTTCAGCAGAATCCATAATTATAGGGACATGACAAAATGAAGTATTTAGGAATATGAATTAAAAATTATTCCAATGTGGCAGCTAAGGATATATATGAAGAGAATGAACAATTCTGAAAATGGAAGCTCTGTTATATGGATATTAAAATGCAAGTAAACATATTTTTAGTCCTTTAAGTCTTGTACACAGATTAGGCATATTTTTATCAATGAGAGGCGAAGTTGTGGCTTAGTTAATAAAGTGCTGAAAGATTTTATGTGGGAGGGGAAGACTGCAAGAGTCAAGTGAAACAAACTGATTCTTCCAGTAGAACAGGACGGATTGGGATTACCTGTCTTGAAGGGATATTTCAGAGCAACAGTTAAGGCTACTATACATAGCACAAGCCGAAGGGTGGCCTAATGGTTAAGGTGTTAACACAAGGTGCAGGGTTTGAGTCCCACAAGGGACAATTGGCTAGGCTTAAAATGGCTTGCAAGGGCAGTTAGCTTAGTATGAAACTATGAAACTATAATTCAAAGGGGAATGGGATGAAGAAACAGGAGGGATGCAAAAGAAAGGAGGAGAGACTGGGATTTTGGATGAAGACCTTTATGGAGAACAATAATCATACAGAATATTTTATCCATAAAGTAGCCGAAAGTATTCTAAGAACCAAGCTACACAGGAATGGAGAAAGGAGATTCTGTCGATAGAGAGTATTGCAACTAGGTATACAGACAGTAAGCAGGAGGGAGCTGGAATTTATTGGAGAAAACTGGCAAAGGAACCAAGGTATTGGGAGCAAATAACTAGAGAGTGAAAGGTAATAGAATGGGATGATGCCAAAAATTTATTTGGACTGCAGGTTAGCGATTGCCTTCCTTATCAAGGATTGATATCTGAGTATAGCCAAAAGAAGAAATGGGGGTGGGTTCCTAAACAAAAGACCAGAACTGGTAGTTTTTAGTAGAATCTAGAACAGAAGGATATTAGAAAGGATTGGGAAGAGAGGTTGGATAAGCAATTCACAAGGAACAGTGGGGGGATATGTGTATGTCTCACAAATATGTAGCAAAGTCTAAATTTAGGATATTTGGAAGTGTTTACATAGGTATTTTGGGTCTATATTAGATCATTGAAGTGTTAATACTTCAAATTGTCTAATATCGACCTGAAAACAGTGAATGCTGAAAATAGCAAAGCTACAGATAATCAAATTTTTTCCTAGGGAAAGAATTTGGTTGTCTGTTTCTGTAGCTTTGCTATTTTCAGCACTGTGGTGGAAAGTTACAGGTTGGGTTCAGGTAAGTGTGTGATAGTGATAGACTTTAGGGTTAGGGCGGGGTATGTGAGTTAGGGTTAGGGCGCGGGTGAGGTGAGTGTGCGATAGTGATAGATTTTAGGGTTAGGGCAGGGTATGTTTGTTAGGGCGCGGGTGAGGTGAGTGTGCAATAGTGACGGACCTTAGGGTTAGGGTTGAGGTTAAGGATAGTGGATAGATAGTACTGTATATGCCTGCAGACTGATTTGTCAGAGATACTGAGTGAGCAAATTGGTGTAACTAAGGCAATTACTTTTTTTGAGCTATGATAGAGAATTGGAATTGCCTAGACATAGAAAGGCCTTGCTTAGTCTATGGTGGCTGCCAAAAAAAGCAATTACTAGAAAATGTCAATTAAAGTCTAAACCACCTTTAATAGAAGTAGTGACTATGTTTGTCTTTTCCCAGTTAGGGGTCGCCACAACGGAACTCCAGCTCGCTAATGATTGGCAGTAGATTTTTATGGTGCCTAATTGCCAGCCTGACGCCCAACCTTCAATGAAGGCACGCCCATTCATGCATGTCTTTCAAACACCATTCAACCACGGGGAGGACATGCAGACTCCACACAGAAGGCACCCCAGCCGAGAATCGAATAGGAGAACCTCTTGCTGTAAGGCAACAACGCTACCACTGCACCACCACAGCTTAATAGAAGTAGTGACTATAACAGAGAGAAAACAATTGGAATTTTATCTTTATGAAAGGGTAGGAGCAAATTATATAGGAAAAATTGGGAATTGTGGGAACATTATATGCAGGAGAGGAATGAGGTTTAAAAGAAGGGAGGATTTGAATGAGCTATGTAATGTTTGACAATGACGGGATAGATTTTAAGATATGTATAATGTTTGCAACTACAATTGTGCCAGCATGGTTTGTTTTCATTTATATAAATATAAGAATTTCTATGTCAAACATGATAATTTAATAAAGATGGTTCTTGTTTAAAAAAAATAATGTTATATTGTGCTAACCATGCTAATCTCTGTTTTGCTGAACTGAGCAGTGAATCATAAGATCAAATTTAAATTAAATGATGGATAGCTCTCATATGAAAATACTTAACAAAACAGCATTTTTTGTTGTAAGAAGGCGGAAATTATACATTTGACAAATTGTTACTTACAGTAAAGGCAATAGCGCACAGCTGACATTTAGGGGACAGAAAAATAAATACATAGGTTCATAGGTTCATAGCTAGGTACTAGGCTATCTGCCCAAAGGCATTTATAAGCCTAGCCGGAATGTGTTGGCATTTGCCACCCCCTTAGATTAGATCTCTGTGCTTCTGTCTAGCAGAGCCATTGAAGTGATCCCTGGGGTAAACTTTCTGTTTCCCATCCACTCGTCAAGATTTCTCTTGAAGAGGGTTAGCGAAGAGCTCTGCCTAATGTAGATTGGAATCTTGTTCCAGAGAATGGGAAGTCTCTGGGACAGGAATCTGTCCCTCCACCATATCCTATTTATTGTTGTGGTGAGGTTTAGATCCCTGGAGTGTGTAGCTCAGGGGATATGGTTTTCTTTAGGTGGAGCATGTTCATCAATTCTGGGTTGGACATGGCCTTTGTATGTCAGGCAGTGATCGCCTCTGAGTAGGCAGTATGCAACCGAGTACAGCTGGAGTTTCTTCAGTCGAGCTGCATAGGGCATCTGCTTGAGGCCAGTGATCCTCTTGGTGAGGTAATTCTGTGGTCTTTCCAGTTGTTGCAGGTGTCTTGTAAGGTACATCCCAAATGGGGCATTGTACTGTATGATGGGTCTGATGAGTGATGCTTAGAGGAGCCCAATGACCTCTTTCAATCTGGATGCAAACCCTTTTGTGATTAGGTGGGCCACATAGAAGGATTTTCTAACCACTTTGGCAATGTGGTTATCAAAGGAGAGGTTACTATCTACTTGGGTCCTCAGATCCCTTATTACGTCTTCCGTATTTAGGGGGTTACCACCTATGTGATAGTTTGTGGGTGCTTTGTTGTTTCCAAAGGGAATGACTATGCACTTTTTGGCATTTAGCTTGAGGCCATGGTTTTGACACCAGATATCTGTCTCAGTAAGACCCTTTTGGAGGATGTCTGTGTCAGCCAGAGATTCAATTATAGCCCCTAGTTTGCAGTCATCTGAGAACTTTGTCAGCCATAGTCCTCCTTTGCTTGCCTGTACCTCTGAGAAGTATATGCTGGAGAGGAGGGGTCCTATGACTGAGCCCTGGGAAACGCCACTTGTAACCGGTTTAGAGTCAGACCTAGCTCCCGCAACTCTTACTATGGGGTTCTCTCTGTGAGCTAGTTGGCAACCCATCTCATGACGTAGGGGTTTATATTCAGGCTGGTGAGCTTGTCTGTAATACCAGAGTGGCAAATGGTGTTGAAGGCCTTTGCGAAGTCTAGGTAGACTGTGTGGACCACCTTTCCCTCGTCTATAGCCTTGGTAACTGTCTCAAAGAAGTCCACCAGGTTTAGGAGGCATGATCTGCCTTTAAAAAAGCCAAACTGGGTAGGGTCCAGTATTTGGAGGTTCCCAATGTCTCTGTTAATGAGATCCATGATGTTGCGCTCCATAGCTTTGCAGACCAAGCTAGTCAGGCTTATAGGGCAATAGTTCCCGGGGTCTGTTGTGGCTCCACCTTTGTGGAGCAGAATAACTGTTGCTGTATGCCACTCTGTAGGCAGATAGCCTGTGGAGAGGCTGAGTTTAAACAGTGTGTTTAGGTGAGGGGTTAGTTCATGTTTGAGCTGGTATAGGATGCAGCCTGGGACACCATCTGGTCCCATTGATGCTGTGTTTTTGGCTTTGGAGAGGGCTGTTTTAACCTGAGTGTCTGTGATTTCAGGGGCACTACATTCTTCTGGTATATTTATGGGCCCTTTTGGGGGTGAGAGGGGGGTGAAGTTTGCACTGAACCTGTCTGCCAGGATGTTGGTGATATCAGTCGGTTCAGTGTATTTTGTGCCATTCTGCACTAACTCAGAGCAAATCTGAGCATTGCCACTTAGATTCTTGACATAGCTAAAGAATGCCTTGTGGTTATCTTTGGAGTCCATGGCAATTTTCCTTTCGAAGCTACCCTTGGATGATTTTATGAGGGAACGTAGTTTCTTGCTGATACTGATCAGGGATGTCTTCCCTTCCTGGGATTTTACTCTTTTCTGTACTAGTTTCCTCCTTCGATTGTATAGCTTGGTTATGGCAGGGGTCCACCAGACTGGTTTCCTTTTCTTGGAGGAGTGAGTCTTGGTTTTGTTTGGGATAGCATGATCCATGCATTCTTGTAGGTGCCCGTAGAGTGCATTAGTAAAGGAGTTTGCAGCTTGGACAGCATTATCCTTTAGCATGGGGGCTTTGAAACTTCCCACCTGAGTCTTAAGTAACATGAAGTTTGCTTTTGAAAAGTTTTTCACGGTGGTTTCTTTGACCAGCGGTGGTGGCGGAATCTGGATATCCAGAGTGATTAGTTTATGGTCAGATCTAACCAACGATGGGGTGACGTCCGGTGTGGAACACCGGTCGCCCATGTTGGTGATGACCAGGTCCAATATGTTGTCACCTCTGGTGGGGATATTGAATAGTTGATCCAGTGCATTTGAGTTTATAAATTCTAGGAAATGTTGGGCAAGGGAGTTTGTACTTGAGTAGTTCTCCCAGTTAATGTTTGGGTAATTGAAATCACCCAATATCCGGGTGTTTGGTAGAACCTTTATGTTTCCCAGTGTTTCCAGGAATGTAGAGTGGGGGTCCTGGGACATGGTGGGTGATCTGTAGCAAGCTATAATTTGAGTAGCAGTTTTGCCCATTGTTAGTTGCATGTGGATGATCTCTGAAGCATCGTGCTGTGCCACTAACCTGGAGGTGTGGGTATCCTTGATGAATATGGATACTCCCCCACCTTTTGTATTTCGGTCTGGGTTTTGTGGCCAAAATGTATGGTATGAGTTGTAGCCTGGTAGTGCTGGGGTGCTCTCTGGAGCCTTAAACCAGGTTTTTGTTACTGCACATGTATCAATTTTCTCCATACTGAGGAGTGCATGCATTTTGAGGTTTAGACTTCTGGCATTGAGTAGCATTACCCTCAGTTTTTTGTTACTTGCGCTATTTATGGTGGTGGGTTTGTCTTTTGAGCCTTGCCTATGGGGGTGGCAAGAGCCTTGGCCAGTATTCGAAAGTCTAAGGGTGACAGGTGCAAGCCGTCTCTAGTGAAGCAGTGTGGCTTGTCAAGCATATCATCCCAGGCTGACAGACACTGGATCCCCGTTGAATGACACCAGAAACTTAGCCAATTGTTGAAACTGACAATTTTTTTCTCAATACCTTGGTATCTTTCTTGTTGAAGGCAGGATGCTACTCAGGGTCAGGGTCATAATGGTTTGGGCTATGTGATCAGAGAGCTTCTCCATGTCTCTTTTCATGTAGCCCAGGGAGGTAAGGCTCAGGTCATTCACATCAACATGGACAATGACAGAGTCATATTTGTACTTGTTCTGGAGTGACCTGAGTGCTTGTGTTATGTAGCGGATCCTGGCACCCGACAGGTAGCTAACAGTAGCCTTCTCCTTGTTCAGCCTAGTGAGTGGGACATCAGTGTGCCTGACTATAGAGTCATCTATTACTAGTGTGTTGTGTATGTTATTTTGCCTTAAGGGCTGTGATTGCATGGCACACTGGTTTTGTGATGTATGTGTTTCATGGTTTGTGTTGGGGGGTAGAGGTTGCTTGGATGTCTGCTTTGGAGGTCTCTTTTACTTTTGCAGATTTTTATTTAGAGCCTCAGGGTATGTTTTTGTGTATTTATGTGTGTTTTTTGCCGGTGTTAGTTTCATAAGTCTATGTGAGACTGGTGGTGTGATGCAAGTAATTCCCTTCTCCTCTTGACTGCCTGGTCCAGTCTTGGGTTGAGAGAGCTTAGCCTCCAGTTTGGCTGTATAATTGCATCTCTTGCATGTATTAGTGTTTGGTAGAAGGTGGAGAGGGTTGTCTGTGTACATGAGGCAATTGTAACATTGCCTCAAAATGCTCAAATTTACCAGTAGGACCAGAGAGTACACCTGAAACTGCCATTTGGACATGCCTGGATAGGTACAGTGCACTGTTTTACTGATTGGCTGGTAAGGTCGAATAGAGAGCCTTGTCCTTCTCTACAGTATAGGGGGTCTAGTGCAAAGGTTTATTAGTGCTTGCTATGAATTTTGAGCAAGTGCCGGGATGAGAAGTGAATGGTTTGAGTGCTTAAGTTGAAAGTTTGTCTAGTTTCAAGTAAAAAATTGAAGAGTAGACTTTGTGGAGCCAGGAATAGTTATACTCTAGATAACCGGCGCTGCCCAGTGTGCAAAGCCACACAAAAGCGGGTTTTATAGCAGGGAAATGAAAGAGATAGAAATTAGCCCAATATGGCTAATAAACTACTAATTTTTGGGCTGAAACTACTCCTCCAGGGACAGATAAGCTGCTCAAAGCTCCCTCTCTCACAGTGAACAGAGAAACTTCCTTCTATCCAAGTAAGGTATGGGCAATGTAACATACATGTAACTGCACTGTACAAGTGATATGTAAGCCAGTAATAGTTCTGAATTGTTTCATACAAAATTGAAGAATTTTTAATTCAGCATTAAAGCAGTATAAAATTATATGTAAGACATGTATAAATAATCTTATCATACTTCAGGTAGAACATACTATGGCGTAGCACATGGTAAATTCAAAAATGTAGCATTAGAAAAAAAAAGTGAACTTAACAGACCCCCCCCTCTACTCACAGTGCAAGGTTCTTGACCAAAGTTTATATAGATACATAGAACCTAAGCATCAATCATACTTAAAATGGATTTGAATGTTAAGTTTTTAAATTACTCACATTTTGCCTTGTGTCCATTATTTTATGCGTATCAGGTGAAACCTGCTGATTGTGTATGTTTAGACAGTGCATTAGTTTTCCCAGATGCTGAATGTAAGTGATATTTAACTTTGTCCTGTAGAGAAACCCCCTCAAAAACATTGGCCAGGTATATACTGAAGACTGTATTGCACATTATCAAATGACTGATACCATGCATCCTGTATGTGTGGTATTAGAAATGTTTTTGCATGCTGGATGTAGATGCAGACATTAGTGTCCATATGGACAGCTGCTATTTATTTATTTAACATTTGTTTATGAGGCAGTCTGACTTGGAACAAAACCCATTTTCAGCTGAGGCCCAGGGAGAAACACTCCAGATGCATCTCTTTGTAACATGGGAGGAAACCGGAGTACCCAGAGAAAACCCCCACGAATGCAGGGAGGACTTGCAGACTCCACACAGAAAGCACTCCAGCCGAGAATCAAAACAGAGAACCTCTTCCTGTGAGGCAACAATGCTACCGCTGCACCACTGTGCCATCAAAATCTATCCAAAGCTATTAGGAAGTTTACAGAAGTAGAAGGTGAGGGTAAGTGAATACCCACTAGATTTGTTTTCCTAGTAGTTGTGCCAGATATTACCCTTCTGATAATTAATCTACACATTGGGTAGGTACCATCAAAATATTTGTCCCTATTCAGAATTGAATCATGAAGTGCAATGGATTAGCAAGAAGGAAGTAAGGATAGCTATGAAGAGGATGAGGAATGGAAAGGCTGTTGGTCCAGATAACATACCTGTGGAAGCATGGAGGTGTTTAGGTGAAATGGCAGTGGAGTTTTTAACCAGATTGTTTAATGAAATCTTGGAAAGTGAGAGGATGCCTGAGGAATGGAGAAAAAGTGTTTTGGTACCGATTTTTAGGAATAAGGGTGATGTGCAGAGCTGTAGTAACTACAGAGGGATTAAATTGATCAGTCACAGCATGAAGTTATGGAAAAGAGTAGTGGAAGCTAGGTTAAGAAGGGAGGTGATGATTACTGATCAGCAGTATGATTTCATGCCAGGAAAGAGTACTACAGATGCAATGTTTGCTCTGAGAATGTTGATGGAGAAGTACAGAGAAGATCAGAAGGAGTTGCATTGTGTTTTTGTATACTTAGAGAAAGCATATGGCAGGATGCCTAGAGAGGAGTTGTGGTATTCTATGAGGAAGTCTGGCATGTCAGAGAAGTATGTAAGAGTGGTACAGGATATGTACGAGGGTAGTGTGACAGCAGTAAGGTCTGCAGTGGGAGTGACGGATGTGTTTAAGATGGAGGTGGGATTACATCAAGGATCAGCTCTGAGCCCTTTCTTATTTGCAATGGTGATGGACAGGTTGACAGACGAGATCAGACAGGAGTCCCCGTGGGCTATGATGTTTGCAGATGACATTGTGATCTGTAGTGAGAGTAGGGAACAGGTGGAGGAGACCCTGGAGAGATGGAGATATGCTCTAGAGCTAAGAGGAATGAAGGTCAGCAGGACTAAGAAAGACTATATGTGTGTGAATGAGAGGGAGGATAGAGGAATGGTGAGGATGCAAGGAGTAGAGGTGGCGAAGGTGGATGAGTTTAAATACTTGGGATCAGTAGCTCAGAGTAATGGTGAATGTGGAAGAGAGGTGAAGAAGAGAGTACAGGCAGGATGGAGTGGGTGAAAAAGAGTGTCAGGAGTGATTTGTGACAGACGAGAACCAGAAATGTGTTACACAGATCATCTGTCTAACAAAAAGCATTTATCCTGGTCTTAATGACAATTGTAATGTCAAATGTTTATTGAATTTAAAGTCCTTAGATAGATGTTCTGTGTAACACATTTCTAATAAGTTAAAAAGTATTACTTTATTTATCATCCTTTTTATTAATTAATTAAGTTTTTCTATTTTTCTACTTTTATATATCCAAAATGGTTATTTTAGCCATTTTTAGGAAACAGGAAGTGATGTTTTTAAGTATTTGTTATTTAACTTGATGTAATTTCCTTGTCACTTTATCTGAAGAAGTTTGTCAATACTGGCAGACGAAAGCGCTAACCTTACAATAAATCATTGTGCAAATTGAGTGGATTGCCGACCTGTGCTTTTTGGTTTGTTTTAAATTCATTTATTTGTTTTTACATATTATTCGATATTAGAGGGTCAGCCCAGGTTGGAAGGTTTGGAGACAAAGCCAGAGAGGCAAGATTACGTTGGTTTGGACATGTGCTGAGGAGGGATGCTGAGTATATTGGGAAAAAGATGCTAAAGATGAAGCTACTAGGTAACAGGAAAAGAGGAAGGCCTAAGATAATGTTTATGGATGTGGTGAGAGAGTACATGCACGTGGTTGGTGTGACAGAGCAAGATGCAGAGGACAGGAAGAAATGGAAACAGATGATCCGCTGTGGTGATCTCTAACGGGAACAGCTGAAAGAAAATGATGATGATGATTCAGAATTGGCAAACAATTTTGTGTAACTTGTTATATTTAAGAATGTTCTTGATCTGTGTTGTTCCAGATTTCAGTATACCAAAGCCTGTCAGGGGTCTGAAATTTATTCTGGTATTGTAATAGGTAATCTCTGAATTCAGCCACCTGTGTTTTAGCTTTATCAGACAAAATATGGAAATTAATTGTATTCACACATCTTAAGATCACAAGAGAATCATCATCTTGATGGGATACTGACATACACAACACACTCTAACAAACCTGGGTGTGTTCTTAATCGTACAACAGGAGTGGCAACTAGTGGCCGTCAGTAAAGAATTCCTTGAAAATAACTTATGATAAAGAAAGGCATTTATTGTGCCAGCCCAGTGTAGGATGACTTTAATGTCTACAAGATTAGTAGTAGTAAAAAAAATAAAAATAAAAACACAAAACTCTGATTTGAAATGTGTATAAATCTGAAGTCTTTGGCACCAAATGATTGGTGATGTAGGTGTATAGTGCTTTGTTATCTGTAGTAAAGTCTCTACTGTTTTGAAGTTCTGACATTTTATTGTAGAAATTGGTTTAGTTAAAAATTTGTGTGACTTGGGTAAAATGTGGAAGTGTTGATGTTCTCAAGTGTTAATTTTACTTCACTTAGCATTGAAATTATGGTTACCTCCCCGGTCTTTCCAGTAAGCCAAGAGCTTTTTAATATAATCCTGAAACTAAGGGTTGGGGCTGGATTATACTGTAGAAACACGTATCAGATATCCAATATTTGACATGAATCTTTTGCGTAAGTAAATGCATCTAATGCCACTGCTTCACCTTCCTGAGTCACCATCAGAACCTTGTTCATACATTTATATAATCCAGTATGCTAAATTGTCTGTTTTTGAACAGGTAAGTAGAAAGTATTATGCAGTTTAATACTTCTTGAGTCAAGGGCTTTGATTGCAGGGAAGATAAGACTTGTGAAACTTGAAACAAATTATGTCAAAAGTCTGCTGAAGGCTTTCAAATCCTCTGGTGTTTGAAATTCAGATTTATGATAAGGTGACATGAAAAGTAACCCTTTACAATAGTTTATGCATTACACAAGTTTTGTGTGGAAATGTTTAGATCCAAGTCATCATATTCTTAAGAACAATTCACAGTTGAGCTGACATTAATCTTTGGCTTGTCTGTCATATTTCCAGTGGTTCTTGCTACTGCTTTGACAACAAAATTTAAAAGGTGGGGTTTACCTGTAGATTGTTAAACATTAGATTGCTTGTAAGTGTGTTATTCTTTGCTGGATTGCAAATTGGTATGAGGACTGGGAGGATAGCAGTCTGTTTTATTATGTCGCATAACAAAAATTCAGATTACCTTAACGTAGTTAAACTCCCCCTTTACATTTTTATCTTATTTTATTGATCATCTTGGAATATGAATTAGCAGAATGAATTGTGGGTTAATTTTGGAGCAGGTAATTTCTCCAGCATTTTTGTTCTTTTAGGCAATACTTAAAGTTTATTTTGTTTTGTAAAGAAGCATCAAATGTCTCAATTTTTCTCATCTCATATGTGTGGAGTCTGCATGTCCTCCCCGCGGTTGGGTAGCGTTCGAAAGACATGCATGTGTAAATGGGCGTGCCTTTGTTGAAGGTTGGGCGTCGAGCTGGCACCTCGGCGTTTCGTAAAAATCTATGGCCAGTCATTAGCAGACCGGATTTCACTGTAGCGACCCCTTACCGGGAAAAAGCCGAAAGACAAACAACAGCAACTTTCTGTAAAGTTATAAGATAATTGTGCATCTTCTTCAGAAAATCTCGGACATTGAGTGTCCCATGACGCTCCTAATAGTTAGACCTACAAACATAATGGAAGTGGTATGTTGTACTGACCACCATTTCCTAGTGAAACAAATCCTCAGAACTTAACCCTTATTATAGTCTAACATGTAGTTCTTGGTGTACCACATAATTTTGCCTCTAGGCTTTCAGATATTTCAACTGCCACACTGCAACTCTTTTAACTTTTGGTTATTGAATAAAAGCTGATTCTTTCATTACATTTAGTTTACTGCAGATGTTGACATGCAGTTAGTATTCCATCATTCTGTGTGTTGGAGGGCAAAATCAAGGAAATGTCTTTCTTTTCACAAATAAGCATTGTGGTAAAATCTAACTATAACTTAATTGCATACTGTTGGATTATCAATCTGTATTTCTGATTTTATCCACTAGCTATAAGAAGGGTTCCATTTAGGATCATTGCAAGTTACTAGGCTACTGGCCCTGAGGCCCTTATAAGGCCAGCCAAAAAATTAGCCCATTTTCCTGCAATTCAGCACCCAATGCCTCTGTTCAGCAGGGACACAGATGGAATCTCAGGGGTGTAGTTTCAATTTCCCATCCAGTCATCTAGGTTCCTCTTAAAGAGGGATAATTAAGTACTGTGCTTGATGTGAAGAGGGAACTTATTCCACAGATGGGGGAGTCTCTGGGAGACAAATCTGTTCCGCCAGCAAGTCCTATTTATGTCACAGACCAAGTTGAGATTTTGCTTGCACATCATGTGAGTGGAGTTTGGCTTAAAGATATGTAGCAGTTTCATCAAGATGGGGTCAAAGATTGCTCTGTATGCCAGACAGATCACCTCTGAGGAGTCTGTATGAGATGGAGTAGAGGGACAGGGCTTTTAGCCTATCCAAGTAGGATAGATTTTTGAAGATCCAGATTTTCTTGGTCAGAAACCTTTGTGGTCTCTCCAGCTGCTGCATTTGCTTCATAAGGTACATGCTGAAAGAGGCATTATACTCAGTGATGGGCCTGATAAGGGAGAAATACAGGGAAGTTATGACTTCCTTGTTCCTGGAAGAAATACCCTTACTAATTTGCTGATCCATGTAGAAAGTTCTCCGCACAATGGCGGCAACATGATGGTCAAAAGTTAAATTGTTGTCAACTTGGGTTCCCAGGTCCCTCACAACTGCATGTGTGCTTAGGACATTGCTATTAATGTGATAATTTGTAGGGACAGCACTCTCCCCAAAGGGGGTAATGATGCATTTTTTGGTGTTTAGTTTGAGGCCATGTTTCTGGCACCAGTCATTTGTCTGGGTGAGACCCTCTTGTAGTATGTCTACATCACTTGGGGAGTTTTTGACATTGCCCAGCTTGCAGTCATCTGCAAACCTGGTCAGCCATAGACATCTGGTTTTGGCTTGCACCTTGGAGAGGTGTATTCCATACACCTGCAGCCCCAAGAATGATCCTGGGGTATGCTGCTCGTTATGGGTCTACTGCTTGAGAAAGCCTCCCCTATTTTGACAGAATTCTATCAGTGAGTCAGTTAGCTACCGGGTTTGGGTCACATACGGATTTACACCAAGCTTGGGATAGTTTGCAATCATTAGCACACAAGCTTTATAGCATGGATAAAAGCTGTAGCTTCTGATGTCTTCTTAACAGAGGAATTAGTACTAGGAAGTAACCAAAAATTTAGTTTCCAGTAGGTAAACCATTCAGAATTAGGTAGGTCTGCTCTGTGACTTAAGTATAGAAAGTCTTCCAGACCCACCTGGCTGAGAAACCAGTGCATGTGGCCACCTAGTTATCATGTTATGTATCCATAGTCATTTGGATTTGTTGACAATGGAGTTTAAAAAATTTTGGATACCACCAGATTGAATCACACTGTCCTCTGCCCCTCTAGCCTCATTCCTTCTATTGAAACTTGCCTAATTTATTCTCCAGGGAATTTGTAGGTGTTAGGTTTAAAAGGATTTTCTAGCAGTGGTGCATGCCCAGATTGTCTAAGTGGTTTATAGTGCGATTCATCTAGAAGGCAGCAAATGTTTAAAAAGGTAAGTGCTGAAAAGCAAGGGGCTTGTGCCATGGAGGCTGGAAACCTCCTCTTTCCCTTACTACCCAAAATGGCACTATTTTGTTTATTCTGAATAATCTGCAAGTAAGAATGGATAAAGAGTAGGAGGACATTTCTAATCAGATATAGAATGTGTCAGAATCCTAATTTGTGCAGCTCAAGCCTTCTTTAACATGGTGTTGGCCAACTTTGGTAAAAGGTGACTCACTTGGGCTGTTAATTGATGGCAGTTTACCTCTCTTAAATTATAGGATACCTCATCTTTAAACCCAGGTAAGGGGATTCCGAGACTAGTGGTATGGGGAAACAGCCCATATCCCCAGTAACTTTTTCCTCCGTTTAAGATAGCCAGTTTTGCAGGGCTGCAGTGCAAACTTGATATCTTAGTAAAGGCATAAAATGCATCCATAAACCTACACAGTCCTTCTGGCAGATTTTGCACTCAAAAGTATACTGTTATCTGCAAACTTAAGGAAATTGTCGAACCATCTACACTAGTTTAGGCTTCCACTACACATCTCGCTCTGTAAGCCAACTCTTACATAACCAGCAGAAAGAAGGCTGAGGAGAGTGAGCATCCCTGTCAGGTGCCTCTGATAGTACCAGTATTCAGTGATATCCCATTAATCAGAACTCTGAAAGAAGGTAAAGAATATAACTTTTCTAACCCAACTCAAACTGAGTCTCACACTCGCTGTTGGTGGACCTGGAAATAAAGCCCCACGTATATAGTTGAAAGCTTTCTTGATGCTAAATAATACTTGGTTGCACTATCTGTCTCCTCTTAACAACTGAGGAAGGTCATGAGCTTCATTCCTTTATTAATCACAACTTTTCTCTTTATAAACCCATTTTGCCCCTTCCAAATTAGGTTAGAATCCTTATTACCAACACTAACTGCTAAGATCTTCACAAAATGTTTTGGTCCACAAAGAGATATGGGTCTGTTGTTATGCAAATGGGTAATTCCTTGATTTATCTTGAGAATAACTGTTAAAATAGGTCAATTATAATCCAGTGTCAATGGCTGATTACTTTGTTCATAGTTGTATACCTTAATTAAAATGCATCCTAGTTCTTCTCTATTGTAAAACTGCTGGAAACCATTAATCCTTGGGGTTTTATGACATTCTCTAGAAATGGTTACAGTCACCTCCAGGTAAGATTAAGACCGATTTTAGAGTACCCTTCTCTTCTGGAGGAATTTTGCACATTTGTGCTGCCCAACAATACCACAGTTGTCCAACTCTTAATTAACAAGCTATATAAAGTAGCATAGCAAAATCAAAACTCCTCCCCAAGCCTGTCATTTTGCTCAATTACCTCAGCTGTCACTTTTAGCCCTATATAAACAGATTGAGCATAATTTTTGTTTAAAAAACAAAAAAGACAATTTTAGGGTAACACTCACTAGTTCGTCACCAAAAGTGGTCTCTATGTAATCATTCAGTTTCTGTTTGCAAAGTTTCCAAAAAGGAGATTTCCACCTATTTAAAAGCTGTTTTTGATTCTAGAGGGAAAGCCTGTCTGCTGTTGGAGTCCATATCTTCTGTATTAAGTTAGACCTATTCCTTTTTATCCCTACTAAATCCTTAATATCTTTAAATGTTAAGTACTTCCTGGCATTTTTAAGGGGTTCCATGCAATGATAGTCTGACTAGTTGTTTATTCAACACCACATTCAAATTTGCAAATAAGCTAAAATGAATGCTACTAGCAAAGTCCTGCTAAATATCCAAGATATTGTTCAGAAAGTATGTTTAGTTGCCAGAGTGGACTGGAGATTAGTGAAACCAGGAGAGGCAAAGAAAAGTATAGACAGCAGATAGGTGGATGCTAATGTTATCTGGCTGCTTTGTCAGATAGTTTATAGCAGCTGTAACTTCAGTACTAGTGTCTGTCAGTATCTGTGTTTACAGTGGAGATTTGAAAGTTAGCTTTTCGTTTGGTATAAGACTTAGGACTGAAAATAAGTTTTGTCTTGTGGGTTTAATATTGGGTCTGATTCTGTTACCCAGTTTTCCGTGGATAATAATTCTGGGTGAGCTGTTGGAGAATAGGATTTTGTGCAGAGCAGATAAATGTATCATCAGTGTACTGGACTTGTCTGGCATGTTCTTAGGCAGTATGTAAATAAATCATTGATACATATATTAAACAGGAGTGGTCCTAGAATTGAGCCTTGGATTGTCATCAGACTGATAAAAAGGCTGGGATGCTAGCTAGACATTTAACAGCTTGGATGTGTCTGACCGGTAGCTGAGGAACTAGGAGAGACTGGAGTAGGATGGATCAAGGGAAGCCAACTGATGGAGTAGTTTATTATGAGAGACTATGTCAAAGGATTTAGGTGAAAGAGGAGGGTAGGTATAATGATTAACACTGTTAGAAGTCTAATAGTGGATTAGTGGTACCATAGGAGGGGGAAGTATGACAAAGGGTCTCATTAGTGGTACTGTAGGAAGTATGACGGAGGGTCTCATTAGTGATACTCTAGGAGGGGAGGTATGACAAAGTGTGTCATTACTGGTACTCTAGGAGGGGAAGTATGACAAAGGGTGTCATTACTGGTACTCTAGGAGGGGAAGTATGACAAAGGGTCTCAATAGTGGTACTGTAGGAGGGGAAGTATGATGACTGGTTTCTAGTTGGAAAGATCAGTTATGTTTTCCCCTTTGTGCAGGGGAAAGATCCTTAGGGAGGGGACATACGGTTGCTGGATGGATCTGTTAATGAGTATCTGCTGCGATTTTCAGGTATTCACCAGGTAGGTTATCTGCAGTCAGGGTGGTAGGTTTTAATTTTTTTTCATGACAAAGGTCTGGGACTGTAATGGAGAGAGTTTTAAGGTTGCCACTGACTCCGATATTAAGCTGGGGTGAATGGTTAATGACTAAAGTAGCGATTTAAGGGTATCAAAGTTAAATAATGAAGCAACATTGTTTGGGTGCATACCTGGAGAGGGACTGGGCTGCTGTATTCTAACAGAGGATTAAAGTTTTTTTGATGGAGTTTCAGAAAGTAATAGGAATTTTGTGGTGCTGTTTTGTTAAAATGCCGTTTTTTTATCATTTTTAACTTTTATTTTAGTTTGATTTTGTAATGTGTGAGTTTTGAAGACTTGTTGGGTTTTGTTAACTTGCCATGTTTTTTCATGCCTTAGCCCTGTCCTGCATTACATTTTTTTGGTTTTTGCAAATAGCCAGGGACAGAGGGTGATGAGGTACCCTTCTCCCAATGAAGCTTTTGCCAGTACTAAAGGAAAAGAATGATGTAATGAGAAAATAAACTACTCTATTCCCATTGTAAGTATTTCTGGGAGAGGGCCCTTCATCAACTTCCAGCAATTAGCAATAGACTGTTTTAAAAACTGGTATCTTAGCCTGCATGTTGAGGTACATCTGAGTATTATCTAAAGACAACAACAGGAATGGGAGACATTTAAAATTGTATTAATTGTAGAAGAGAGATGTTTAAATCTTGCATCATTATCAGACTTTGTTATACTCATGCAAGTAGTAATCATATTTACAACCCCCCCCCGGACAGAGTGTGAAAGCAATCCACTCTCAGCAGAACAGTGGCTTCAAGATTTAACCAAATGTATGTCTGGTACCAGCCCATTAACACGTTTTAATACACTTTCAGCTGATGAGTGTCCTGTTATTCCACCTCACAATTAACTAATCTGTCAAGCCCCTCTGCATTTCAGCAGTTTTTGTCTGGAGTCAGATAAGCTTAAGAAAATGTTTGTCTGGGATTTCTCTTATCTGAGCTCCCCAGTCCTAGAAACAGGTTTCCAAACCCTGACATCGCTTGGCTGCTCTGTTATATCCTTGCTTGTTGAGCTCTTAGCTAGTAGGGTAGTTAAAATATGTTTGGTTGATTCACTTAAGTTCCTCCACAAACAGGGTTGTTTTCCTTGAAGATCTTCTTACTGTGCTGGTGTAACCATCCTTCACGCCATCTGTCAGCTGGAGGTTTGCAGGGCCTGGACAACACCCTTATTTTAAGAGGTGAAGTTCCTCTTAATAGCTTATATTTACTCTGAGACACTGATTTAGTTGGAGGGTGGAGGGTTGACTGTTCCTCACTAGCTCCCACTCCAACATTGTGTTTTTTTTTTTCAGACTGCCCACCCCCACCCCACTGCCCATACTAGCAAGCTGAAATTTTAATTTTCTTTAAGTCCAAGGCTTCATGCATATGTAGCAACACCCGACCACCACCTATATATCATCTTTTAAAATAGTAAATAAGCATGGTTATAAAGCCATTTTTTAGTGGGAAGCATTGCCTGACATAACCAATATAGCCTCTGAAAAGTCAGCCAGGAAAAAATACATGGGCCATCCACCTTTGCAACAACCAGTCTCTGGTTAATGAGGAATGATTACCACATGATATCATGATATGGAGAGGATGTATTTTCCTTAGAGCACCCAGTTAGTGTAATTTCTGTGGCCTTCTGCAAACATTGGGCAAGAACTAGGATCACTTTAGAAAGTATAAAAAAAAGACCTTAGCTATTGGATGCCCCCATTATGCTGACATTAACCCAGAGAGTCCTATTTTCTTAGTTATCAATCTTATTTACCTGAGACATCACTCACTGCCAGAAACTTGACTATGAAGTGAAGTTGAGTTTGATAGTTTATCTTGCAGTGATTTTAAAGTTTTCCTTTGCACTGCCACTTCTGATTTTTTAAATGAGGACTGCTGAACGCTCTGTTCCCATGAGCATAATGTCGCTATTCTCATGTATTCAAATAAGATGATGAGTGCTGGGTGTTTAAGTCATTTATTACATACAAGCACATCAGGCCAGAGAACAGAAACATCAAATGAAAACATTAAACGAACTGACTACTACACACATGCATGCTTACACCTTGGCTGCTCGCTAGAAAATGGCACTGTTGCTAGCACATGCTTGTACTTCCATGCACATGTCCATAGACTGGAATAGCTCTTAAAGATACATACACATTCAGATCTGCATCCTCCCTCTTTGACTAGTTGGTCATGCAAATAAACAATGACAATCATATGAGCATGCACATTATACAGCTATATACAAACAATAACAATCATGTCCAGATTGCTGTGTATTCGAGAGTAAGTCTTGATATACGACCAGACATCATAATGTAATGACTAGAACTGGGCTTAGCAAAAGGGACAATTACTGGGGAACATTGTTCTTCAGGATTTTCAGGGATTCTTTCAGGAACAGACAACGAAATATCCTCTGAGAACTAAAGTCTTGATTACTGGCAAGATGCTGTAACACTGGCTCAGGCACCAGTAGTAAATGCTTCCAATTCCACCTGAATTCCATAGCTTGTGACTCCATGATGTATGGTCTTGGTTCCTCACATAAATGTTTCACAAGTCCAGTTAAGTCAAGTCATTTTGCTGTCTGCATCCTTTATTATCTGTTCTTTCAATGGATTCAGAGGTTTGCTGGTTTTGTCATAGTAAGACTTTTGGGACAAACGCTTCTTTAGGAGTTGAGCTTTTACTGCTTTGTTGTTTTTAGCACTTGGAACCAACAAATTCTTACTGATTGGTAGCGTGGTTCTGGTTTGTCTTGACATTAACTTCTGGGCAGCCGAACCAAAGAGATTGTCTTGAAGAATGTTTCTGAGATTAAGAAGATTTAGAAAAACATCAGTATTGTCACATTTATATTTCTCCAACAGTTGTTTTGCACCCTGAACTCAAGACATTTGACTGTGGGTATTCAGGGCTACTCATAACATGAACAAAGTCCCAGATTTCAGCAAATCTCTTGAACTACTGACATGTAAACTGCACCATTGTCAGAAATAAGTTTGTGGGGACTACCATGGACAGAAAAATGTCTGACCAACTTAGTAATGACAGTACTGGACATGAGATTAGGAAGTAGGTCAATCTTGAACCAGTCTGAATAAGAGTCTATTAATACCAAGTAATGTTGACCATTCCACTTGAAAATGTCTGTAGCTACTGTCAACCAAGGTGGTTCAGGAATCTGGCTTAACTGAAGTGGTTCTTTTTGTTGATGCGGCTTAGTACTATTACAAACAGAATAAGCTGAAAGTTTTTCTCAATGTCTTTTGACATAGAAGGCCAAAATACTAGTCCTCTCTCCCTTCTTTTGGTAGAATCAATTCCTGGGTGGCTACGATGCATGACTGTAATATACTCTTGATGCAAGGATTTTGGAACAATCACTTTTGGACCGTTCATGATGATACCATCTTCCAGCAAAATCTTGTCTCTGTAAGGAAAATACTGTTGTACTTCAAGTAGTAAACAAAATTGCTTTGATGCCCATCCTCAACTGATAAAGTGGTTGAGGTTCTGGAGAATTGGTTTTGAAGCTGTGTGAGTTCTAAGCTCATCAAGATGTGTGGAAGAAAAATTTCTCACATAACTTCAAAATCAGGTTTCTCATTTTCATGCTGTTTAAGTTTTTTTTCTGGCCGATCTGAATAAAGTATCAGCAAGGTAAAGAACATTGCCTTTGTGTAAACCAAGTGAAAATCTTACTTTTGTAATTTTAACATCATACGTTGCAATCTCGCAGAAGCTGTGTGCATTGGCTTTTTCAAAATAGTGACCAAAGGTTAGTGGTCAGTCTCGATTTGAATAGGTCATCCATAAATATATTCACAGAACTTTGAACATGCAAACACAATTGCCAAGAGCTTTTTCTCTATGTGAGCATATTGGTCTACCCTCTTGTAGAATGACTGCACCAAAACCAAACTTCGAAGCATCACAAGAAATAGTTACAGGTTTTGGAACATCATAATATCTTAAGGTGGGAGGACTGGCAATTTTCTGTTTCAGGACATCAAATGCTATTTGGTGGTGTTCCAACCAGGACCAAATTGCATTTTGCATGAAAATGTGCTCAGATCTGGAATGAACTTGCCCAAATAGTTGACCATGCCAAGAAAATGTTGCAAGGAAGTGACATGACATTGTCTGGAGTTGGCATCTCAAGAATTGCAGTTTGCTTGGAAGGATCTGATTGCATACCTGAACTGGTAAACAAATGATCCACATACGTAATTTCTCATAGCCTGAATTTGCATTTCTGAGGATTCAGCCTAAGATTCACCTCACAAGCATGTTCCAGAATGTTTCTGAGGTTTCTGTCATGTTCAACTTCACCATTGCCTCCTACAAGAATATCAGCTACTATAATAGCACATGAATAGTCAGAAAAAAATTTGTTCCATCACACATTGAAAGACTTCACTGGCAGAATTCATCCCAAATGGCATTCGCAAAAATCTATGCCTTCCAAATGGTATACTGAAAGTGGTTAGCAGTGAAGATTCCCGGTCAAGCAAAATTTGCTAAAATGAACTTTTGGCATCTAAGACAGAAAAACAGTGGCATTTGGCATAAGAGCAGAAACTTCTTCGACCATACGTATTGAATGATGAGGTCATTTTAGTGCTTTGTTCAAATATCTTGGATCAATGCGTATTCTAATATCATCTGAGCTTTTTGTATGAGCTACCACCATGGAGGATACTCATTTAGTTGGTTCATCTGCTGGACATATTACTCCTAGGCACACCATTCTGTCTATATCAGCTTTGACTTTGCCTTGCATGACTACTGGACCTTTCTGAGCTGGCCTGATAACTGGGCTTACTTCATGGTCTAACTTCATGGAATACACAACTGGGGGTTTGCCTAACTTGTCTTTGAAAATTTCAGCATAGTCAGAAAAAATAGTTTGTGAGAAATTTTCGTTACATGTGCTTACATGGTGGACTTCTGCATTAAATTAAAGCAGTCCCATTTTCAAACGGTCTCTGAGGCCTAACAATGACTGCAAGTGCCTCTTGACTATGTAAAATTGCAAGTCACCGTTGTTCCCAGTGGAGTAGCATGAAAGCACTACCGAGCCTTTGGTTTCAATTTCTTCACCACCATAAGCAACAAGCTTTGCACACTTTGCCAGATCAAACTTCTCACCAGCACTTACTTTGGCAAACATCTGTGTTGACATAGCATTGCAGTTTGAGCCAGTATCAACCTTGAGATCTACAGGTCTCCCATTAATCAGAATTGTATAAAATACTTCATTTTTTGCCAACAAATTTATTGCATTGACTTCCATCAAGGACAGACACATCATCAACATAAAAAGTAGGGTGGCAGCTTTCTAGCTGATCAGTTTGCAACTTTGAATGCTCTCTTTTAATAAAAGAATGTGCTCCTTTAGATTTACCAAACCTTTTGAAATAATTCCACTTTTCAGAAGTGTGGTACTGCTGACCAAAAGCTAAGCACTTTTCTTGTTTGGACTCATGGTTACTTCCACAGTTACGACAGTTGACTATGAGGCTTGTGACAGGTTTTGTTGAGTCACGGTCTGCTTCACTGAGAGTGCTCTGGATTTTGCTAGAAAGACTCTCGGTGGGGCCAAAGGTTTTGCTAAGGGAGGCACAGGGTTTAACTGAAGCAACCATGCCTTTAGGCCTGTATCCTTTAACCTTGTGCTGCATACTATCAATATTAGCAGTGGAAGGCACTGAAAGCATGCATTTGTCATTTGTAAGCATATCTGTGTCTTTCCTGTGAGCTCATATATCTGACAAATCTCTGTGGCCTTATTCAAAGTTAAATCACTGTCTCAAAGCAATTTTTTTCTCAAAGCATCATCTTTAATACCATACACAAGCCTGTCTTTTATCAACTCATCTCTTAGATCACCAAACCTGCACGTTTTTGCCTTGTTTCTCAAATCAGTTATATATGCTGCAAAAGTTTCACCAGGCTTTTGATCTCTTGTGTAAATGATGTGCCTTTCCATTGGAATATTCATTTGGAGGTTGCACATTTCTCTAAATTTACATTTTAAGCACTCGGGGTCTTCCTGCATTTCAGCCTACACCATAATGTGGTGATTTTCACCCTTCCCTGCATACTCATCTGGGCATACACAAATGAACACTCTCTTTCAATGGCTTCTGAACCAGCTAAATTAAGCAAAATAAATGCCTTTGTATGTGTGCCTGTATCAGAAGAAAGCAGCCTGTATGAAAATATCATACTCTTGCTCAAACACTGCCCAATTTTCAGCCACATTATTATCAAATACTAATGGAGCAAGTCTGCAAAATCCTTCTGCTATGCCAACAAAATGCTCTTGTAATTATGCATGAACACATACCAGGTAGATGAAAAATATTCAACTGCACCATAAACTCTTTTGAAATGACCGTTTTCTGTGAAATAACTGTACTGTAATACTGCACACACTGGCCATCACTTTGCACACTTTGGATACTTCGAATAACTTTAGTCAGTGCAAAAAAGAAGCACATGATGAAAAAATACAGTAATTTTCTCTTTTACACATTTTATGCAATTCAGAAGTTATTTCAAGCATTTTGAGTATTATCAATATATCATAGTTTCAAACATTTTGTTTAGTTAGAAAGTAATTTTGAATGGTTTTAATACTTTCTTTTAAATTAATTGAATAAAAAATCATTTAAACAAGTTTTAGTATCTGGATTTATCTTTCTGACCTGTTTGTGAGTTGTTTGAGCTTCAGATGATTCACTTCTTTATATTCCTCCAGTTTTAACTGTGTGCCTCATGGTCTTGTAAAAGTTTTACTTTGGATACCATTCTGGCTCCATGGAGCTTTAGACTTACTGCTTCTGATACCATCTAGATCGGCTTGAATATTCAAATAAGACGATGAGGCTGAATCTTCATTTAAGTTGTTTATTACATACAAACATATCAGGCTGGAAAATGGAAACCAAACTTAAATAAACTGACTGACTGCTACATACATGCATGCTTACACCTCTGCTGCTCACTACAAAATGGCACTCTTGCTAGCACATGCTCTGTATTTATTTGCACGTGCCCATAGACGGGAATAACTCTTAAAGATAATACACACTCTAATGTACACATAAGGCTCTCTAATAATAGCAAGCTGTCTCTAATGGGAGCTCATTTAACTCACTCCAGTAGTGCATTCTGCATAAATGCTCTTTCAGAAAGCCAACTTGCAACTGTAGTCCATTAATGGGAGCAACTTTGATTAGTTGAAGTTTATTAGACATGCCTTCAGAAGGCATCAGGAAGCAAATTAAGCATTCTTTTTTAATAGGTCCAGCTAAACTGAATAGTATCAGCTTAACTAACTGTGCCTTCCCCAAGTGCCTTAATCTTTTTCTTTCCTCAATATCAGTAGTTCCCATTTGTCTCTATTCACTCTACTCTCTCTTGGTATGGGTATGATTCCTTCATTCTTTATTGGCTAGTTGATATAATTTTCTTCTTGCTACCATATATTTTTCTATGGAGTGTTGCCCATTTCCCTTGATGGTTGTCTTGTCCATCTGTGAAATAATTCCTTGGTTGAATTCTTCCACAAGACACTTCACACGTCCATGTGCTGTTGTATTTCTTGCTGAAGTTGTACCCTTGAATAATTCTATAATTGTGCACTTGTTCTTTTCTTATCCTGGGAATCCTGAACCATAGTGTAGCATGTTTACTAATGCCTCTCTCCTCTGTTATAGCCTTTGCCCTGTTGTGTAAGTTGGTAAGTAGCAGATCAAGTACAGTTCCTTGTTAGTGGGCCCTGCCTTCTACTCGTAGATAGCTTTCCCAACACTTGCTGTCAGTCTTCATCATATTGATCACTGCTGCAATAGCCTCATAGCTATTTAGGATATATCTTGCCAACTGTACAACAGCTGGCCAACTTCCAAAGCTTCAGGGTACCTTCTGTGTGTTAAAACAGCAACTCCAAGCAAGATGGGTAAAAGGGGATATTTGGACAACAAGCCCTTCTGAGCTTTCCTGACGTTGAAAGTGCTCCTTTGTAGGCTTTCAAGGATTTACTGTACGTTTGTGCTGTTTCTTTGCTGGGCTGATGATATCCTTTTATGGAGAAACCTTCCACTTTAAAAGAAAATGTTTTCTCTCGCATCCCATTTAGAAAATTTATTTTTAAGCCAGATGCTTGTGTTTTAATGGACTGCCATGCAACTCTTCCTGTCAGTTTAACAGTTGATTACTGTATGTGAAACATTTTTTCTGTGGAAAATTGTTTAATTTTGGAGAACGGTGAAGTGTTCTAAGTGGTTTGTACTGTGCTTTTGTATGAAAAAGTGACTTTAAAAGAGTTTAAATTTTGCTTAGCCTTTGCTCCTGCCATGCTTCTAGAAAGTGGCACCTTTTTCGTCTTGACCATAGAACAAACTAGTGGTCCCTTGTCTTCCTTCCAGTCACACACACAAAGTAAAGCAAACAGCCTTTGCCTCCACAGCAGACTAGCTATGGCCATAGCTTGTTCCTCAAGCCACTTGCCTTACCCTGGATCCCTGTGATGTAGCACTTAGCCACTGTGGACTGGGATTTAGCCATCTTCTCTGGCTGTTGGGGCCCCTTCATTGAGCAAGGGAGAGCCACTCATGGGGGAGAGAACAGGAAAGGCTTCCCTATTATATCACAATGTTGTGTCCATCCCTGGGGAAGCTGCTGCTCTCATTTTTCTGTCAAAAAGTAACAGAAAACTAAATATGTATCTATTCCCCAAATTTCCTTAGACAGAAATAGTTTGTGTCTGGCTCATGGTTTAATTCTTGATCCATCTTATGAGGTGATTTCTAGTAAAATAAAGAGAAATACCTCTTTTCCTAAAGAGATTAAAGATTCTGAATCTGGACAGGAAGATGAAGGGGGGGAGATGCAGGGTTTCTGACTCAATTTTATGATGCAGACTTGAAAGCTCAGTTTCTGATTTTCCCTCTGGTGTTTCTTTTGCTGTGAGGTTATTTCCACAATGTGTGAATGTTTTCATTGGGAAAGCACTGAAGTTTCTCAGTCACTCAAAATATGAACTGTTATGGAAGGAATTTCCAGAACCTTCAGCAATTCCTCCAGTTATCAGTTTGGAGAATGTGCATCAGTGCTTGTAATTGTCTTGATTGCTAACCTGCAGTCCCTAAAAAGGTGAATAAAATGTATAAAGTTTCTCAAGCTTTTAAGTTTTTATACATTCTTCCCAGACCTGCTCCCAGCACTATAGCTTCAGTTAAAATTGCTGCTGCTAAACATTTAGTTAATTCCAATCCTGCGCTTTCTGACAAGGTGGGAAGGTTATTGGTATGTATGAGAAAAAAAGTGTATGCTTCTGCAACAATGGTAAGAATAAAATTAAGCATATGACCCTGCCAATTCAAACCTCTGAAAATTATGAACGTATGAGGAATTTTGTTTGCATTCTCTTCTGGTGAGGAAAAATCTGCTTTTATATAATTTCTTCTATTCTACAAGTCACTGCATTGTTTGCAGTGTGCTTGTGACTCCCCTGATACTTGGAAGATTACGACCACTGGCACTGTATTGAGAAGGCTTGCCTGCTGATTCTCAGAACATCACAGATGTAAAAAATGAGATTTTAAATTCTCTGGATAGAGATTTGCTTTTTGGTTGTTCTGTTATGGGTGATCAAAGAAGGGAGGTGATAAGGAAATCTCAGATTTTTCTGCTGTCCTTTTCCAAATGTTCTAAGGTATTTTGTAATCTCTTACAATCTTTTTATTAAGAAAGTCTGAACGAAATGCAAGTTAACAAACGTATAAGAAGAAATGGCAAGGGAGTTCAAAAAATGTATAACCCCCCCCCCCCCAAAAACCAAGGACAGTCCAAATCAAAATGACTGTTTGAGGGACCTTGCCTCCTCCTCCCACCCTGGCAGTCCCTTTTCCCTTCAAGAAATTCTGAATCTCACTCCTCTCTGGCAACAGATGGTTTCAGACAAATGGGTCCTGAAGATCATTTATCTAAATTACTGATGGGAGACGGAGGAAATGTCTCCCTTCCATGGGGTAATTATGCATCCATAGGACTAGACACTTATTCCCACTTATCCATCACACATTGTATCTATGAGTGATAGAACCAGTTAATCTTTCTCAGGTCAAGAAAGGCTTTTATTCAAGGATGTTTTTAGTGTCAAAGAAAGAAAATGCTTGGAGACCAGGTCTGGATCTTTCTTTCCTAAACACATGTGTGATTGTAAAGTGACAATATTTAGAACATGGGCACTGTTACCTGTTCTTCCTCAAATAAGTTATATGGTAACACCAAATTTAAAAGATGCTCAGCACATTCTTATTCATCCGGACTTCAGGTGCTTCTTAAAGTTTTGTTTGTTTGCATCATATTCTCAGTTCTCTGCATGTTTTAACTAGTCACTGCACCAAGAATGTTCAAAAAGTGTATAGCTCCAGTTATAGATCATTGCAGACTACAGGGTATGTACAGTTTCCATATTTAGTTGACTTGCTTATCTTTGCAGGGTCTCTTTAAAGTGTCGAGAATCTCTAAGTTGAATGAGATGTCTTACACAAACTGGGTTTCCAAGAGAACATTCACAAGTCTTGACACCACATGGGATTGTGTTCAAATAGCTTTTCTTCCACAGGAAAAACAGATCTGCATCTAGAACTATCTCTGAGGTTGTCAGCAAAGGCTTTGGTCACTGTGGGGGGAATACCTCAAGATTTTGGATTTCATAGCTTCTATGATTCTCATAATACCCCTGCCAAAACTCCACATGAGAAAGATGCGGTGGTATTTGAAGAGTCTTCACTCTAGGCACAAGCATCCTTTGTCTTTTCATATCCCCAGTTATGGGGTTTGTTAGAAGAGAAGTCACTTGGTGGAGACAGGAAATATCCTTAAATCCAGGTTTCCCCTTCACTTTCCTTGTTCCAAAGCCATCCCTACAGACTCCTTGGACTTTGCTTGGGGAGCAGTTTCAGGGACACGAAGGACAGAAGCAAGCATATAAATGTAAGAGATATTTGGCCTTACCAAAGCACTCAACTCTCTGAATCTTTTTAGGTTCCTAAGACATCTCCAGTTTGTTACAGACTGCACTACAGTGATGTACTTCAACAACCAAAGGGGGGGGGGGATCAGGTTGTACCACACTTTGCAGGTTAGCCAGGATAGCTTGAGGTATAGCTTCACAGCTCAGTCTCTATAGGCATCCTGCATTATGTCAGAGCAAACTTGTGTGGCAGACAAGCTGACCAGGACAAGGGTGGAGTCTCACAAATGGAAAATAGATCAGGAGGTCTTCCAAGATTTGATCCATCTGTGATTATTTCCTCAAGTAGACCTATTTGTCTCTTCTTGACAATCATCTGGCAAGATTCTGCTTCAGGAATCCATGCAAAGCTGGCAGACAAATGCCCTTTATTATCTTTTCCTTGGACAGGAATGTTCCTGTATGCTTTTCCACCTTTTACTGATATCCAGTGTACTTCATAAGATTTAGAAGGAATCCCTCAAGATTGTGCTGACTCCCTTCTTGCACAGGCAACAGTGGTTCTTCTGGAAACTGCCAGAGGTAGTTACTACAAACGTTCTCATATAATGGAACTAGTCACATAAGGTCAGGGATTTTGATACATCCCTTTTCTAATGGACTTCAGTTGATTGCCTGGATGATAACAGATGCCTAAGAGGAATTAAGTCCTTAACTGGGAACATGTAGCAGGTACTAATGGAGGCAAGAAAGACTGCTACTAGAAAATTATATATTAACAAATGGAAAGGTTTTCTAGTTGGTGCCAGCAACATATCCATCACCTATTCGTGGTTATTTCTCTGGTTTTACAATATTTGTGTGTTACTATCCTATGGCCTTTGCTTTGTTTATCTACGATTTTATCATGTTTGCCCATGGATGCTCCTTTTTCAAGGAAATCTCATGTCAAATTGTTTTGGAAAGTGGCTTTGCGTAAAAGGCCTACAATTTAAACTGGTGGCCTTTCCATGGGATCTTAATTTTGTGTTTTGAGAAGCTAAAATGTACTCCATTTTGAATCCACTATTATGGCTGACTTGAGGTTCTTAATATGGAAAACAAGTTCTATTGATTATTTTGACTGCTGCAAGAAGGGTATCAGAGCTGTTACTCTTAAGGCGAGTCAACTTCACCTCATTTAACACAAGGTATCTTTGTGAACTAATCCTTTTGTGCCTAAAGGGTATCTGCATTTACTTCAAATCAAATTATTCAACTCTGTTTTCTTTCCTGAACCTGAAAATGAGATAGAGAATCCCTCATACCTTGGATGTCCACAGACAACTATGGTAGTAGCTTGACAGAGCTATATCTTTCAGATCTTTGGATCGATTGTGGTTTTTTTGTAAAATTAAGAAGGGACAACCTGTGTTAAATCAGACTATTTCCAAATGGATGTCTAAGGGTATTAATTATTCCATGCAGGGTGAAGACCCCACTGCACCTGGGCCTTGGCTTCGTCTATAGCGTTTTGGAAAGAGTTGGATTCTAGAAGTATTCTAGAAGCAGGAACCTGTCCTCTGTACATTAAGAAAGCACTATAAGCTGGATTCCTTCTCTAGGTCTAGATCCTCCTTTGCTATGATCATTCTCCAGGGGCTCATGTACTCCTCTCTTTTTATCTCTTAAATGTAGTAAGCTAGGGGGTAATCTACTGATACAGCTTGGACTACTGCAGCAGTGATCAATATAAAGAACATGGTAAGTTTCCTTACACAACTGTACTATTACAGTCAATATTCAAGTTATCACTTCTGCAGTGGCTACTCTCTCTTCATCCCCATTGTTGTTTTTGGTGCATTTATGCTAGGGTGTGGACACTTTTTTTTCTTGTTTTTCTTAGCATTGCCTTCAGGGCTCAGCCTCTGTCTCTAACATGAAAGCTCTTAAGGGCTTTGTGCACAAACCTGTCTTTGTCTTAGCTCAAGCTGACTGACTGACTGGGTGTGTGGCTGGTGCCCTGAAACTTTGGAAGCTGACTGTTATCCTATGCAGGATATAAACCATGTAGCTAAGGCTACTCTAGCAGTGATTCACAAATCTGGTGTTGTGGTAAGTTACTTGTTTTCCTGATCCTCTACCACTTCTTGCTGGCTTTATCTGGAAGTTTGTGAGTAACTTGTCTGCATTTATGTGGAGTAATAGGGATGTGGAAAGGATATGGTAAGGAATGTCCACAGACAGAATACAAGTAAAGAAGGAATGTAATAGCTTTGGAAAGTTGTTTTTATGCCAAGGTGCCTAATGCTTGACAGTATTAGTCCTGCAATTAATGCAAATAAACTAGGTTATTCCACTTTCTTAGTATGCTGCTTGTATAGCTTTGACATTTTTTGTGCAGTTTCTGCTGTGGGTTGCAGATAATTAGTATTCTTCATACATCTGGAGTTAGGAAGGAACCACATGTGCCCTTCTAGCAGGGATGCCCCAGTACATGCTGGAAATGGTCTTGTGTTCCTGCAGGAGAAGCTTAAGATTTGAGAATTGCCATAACAGGACTTTCTGTAAGGAGACCTCAGCTGTTTCTAATTAGAGTTCCTTCTCAGAGATGAGCTGAAATAGTAAGAAAAAATTCATACGTTTATAGTGAATGCTGACTGAACTAGATTGTCATTTGCATAATTGTATGGAAACTAAATGTAATCACTTTTTCTTGTCTGGTCTTTTATTTAGCCAAGAGCTGTGATCCTTTGCCAGATGTACCGAATGGAAGTATCGAATATAGCAAAGGTGTTGATGTTGGCTCTGTTGCTCAGATATCTTGTGAAGAAGGGTAAGTATTGTGTGTTTGTCATGCCATGTGGTGGTGGTGATGTTGATGGTCTCTAGAATGGGAATTTTTTATACTACTAACCACAGAGTTCAGAGAATGCTGGGACATTTAACAGGGAAAGCTAAGCAGCAGTTACTCTGCAGGAGTCTGTCACCTAGTAGCTGTAATTAACCTGATGATCAGAATACAGCCATCTTGAAGTCCACAGAAGTACAGGCTTCTTTGAAGAATACTTTGGTGGCTGTATGTGCAGAGGTCAAAAACTCTTCAAACTCTGTTTAATATAGTCCCCATTTCAATTTTAAACCACGATTATAAAATTTATTTTTTTATTTCATTTTTTGCTTTAGTTTAATGGGTTTGTCCGACTGGAGTTAGTCAAAAATCCCTTTTAAGTGGAGGCCTAGGGAGAAAAACTCCTACAAAAATTTTTAAAAAGACATTCAGTAATGTACATAAAGAGACATAATGTAAATATTTCACACTAGCTAATTGCATTCCTGTGAAAGTACAGGCAACTGTACGTATAAAAGATCATTGTGTATTAGTAGCTGCTGTACACTGAGCATTTGAAGAGATGTTTCAATAGGTTTGTCAGATTGATAACAGGTAATGTGTTTAGTGCTTTAAAAATCAAAGAAATGGAGGTGAGCAAAGCAACTATGTAGGGAAGAATCTTACTATGGTAGTTAAGAGGTCAGGTGTAAACTAGGTCCAGAAACTCGCATATCTGTCTGTATCTCTCTCTCTCTTTCTCTCTCTCTATATGAATATGTATATATATATATATATATATATATATATATATATATATATATATATATATATATATATAGCTATATCTCTCTCTATCTCTCTGTCTATACATATATATATATATATATATATATATATATATATATATATAGCTATCTATCTATATTTATATCTCTCTCTCTGTATATATGTATATATATGTATATATCTATCTATATTTATATATATACATGTCTTTCTCTCTCTCTATATATATATATGTATATATATATATATATATATATATATATATCTTATTTATATATATCTTATTTATATATATATCTTATTTATATATATCTTATTTGACCCCGTGGTAGTGGTGCTGCTCGTAAGCCACAAGACGCTTGTTGTGCCGTCGATTCGCGTCTTCTGTGTGGAGGCATGTGTTAATGAGCATGCCTTCATTGCAAGTTGTGTGTCTGGGCTGACTACCAAACATTAGAATACCATTTATATATATATCTTATTTATTTATATATATATATATATATATATATATATATATATATATATATATACATTATATACAGATAGATAATATGTATGTGTGTAATGTGTGTGTATATGCATGTATGCTTATGTACCTATAAGATTTCTATTAGAAGTGTAGAGGCAGAGTTTGAGTTATGTCACAAAATGTGTATGTCTGGGAGATAATAATAACATTAGGTGTGCTTTTGGGAGAAGTGCTTGTGCGACATAAGATCCTGAATGAAGAGAAATTATTTGATTTGGGGAGCTGAAGATAACAGTAGAATTTATCCTACACATCCACTGATTTGAAGTTCTAGTTGTGTTTCTAATGAGTTTATATTTTGAATGGATTTTAGTGGTACTGGGATGTAGTTCCATAGTTCAGCTATACTCTTTAGATGTAGTTATATGTGGTATTATATGATTTGTTTATAGTGATACGTGATTTTTCTCTGGAGTTTAAAATTCTACTGGGGGAGTAGTGTTGTACTAAGTTAAGGACTAGGCAATTACCTGGCTGAAATCGAAGTCTGTATATTGTAGTTAGCCAAAAATATCTAGGAGGTATGGTATTACCTAGTTTAATTCTCTCATGTCTAGGTATTGATGTGTTCTGTTAGTTTACTGCAGATTTAGCTATTTTATTATAACTTTGCTCAAGTTTGTACAATTGTGAGACTTGAAGTTTAGTGATGATTGGGGCAACATAGAGGAGAGATGGCAGTGAGAAAGTATGTCTTTAGGCTGTGTCAGTGAAAAGTTTTTACTGTTTATAATGTATCTAGCTTTTAACTTTTAACCACGTGTGATAGATGGTCAGATTTCACCTGGTCACCTGATGATAGGCAGTAATCCTGTGTGGTTTACTTGTACTGTCAGTGTATTGGTAGATAATGATAGTGAATGGCATTTTGGTAGAGATGTGTTTTTGGGTGAATAGTAGTAGTTTACTTATTAGGGTGACTAAACTTTTGTGAAATCTGCACTGAAGCTGAAATACCAAACCAAACATAAACCATTGTATGGGAGGCTGAGAAGCTACTCGGGTGGTAACAGACTGTACTATTTCTATTTAATAAACTTCAGTTAAGCACTAAGTAGGACTTCATCAGAACTTAAATCAAATGAACAACATACCTTCTAAATACCACAGGCAATTAAATCACATGCCATTTTTTTCTATTTTTCAAATACATCTAAAATGTTTTTCTTTTTCCTTTCAAATGCATCATAATGTATTTCATTTTCCACTTAAAATTAAATAATTCATAAAATATTTTGATGGAAGGCAATCTTGGGACTCGAAAAATAACATGATATAAAATGAGAGTGTTAAAAAATAAGGGACAAAAATATAATCATATAAAACAATCTTTGAAATGTAATAACAGTGGACCTAATGGTTTTATATTTATGAGCCCTTCTAAAAAAATATGCTTCTTAAAATTAACTTACCAAATCTGTAAATACATAAATAATATAGGAGTATATAAGCATATCCCTGACAGTTATATTAATTCAAATTAATTGTTGATAAAAACAAAAAAAAGTTACAATTAAAAGCTAATATCAAAAATGTGTTAAGAATTGTATTAAGAAGTGTAATTAAGAAAACATTATAGTTCCCTGACCTTTATTTGCATTAATGTATATATGCACATTTAACAGCTTATTTGCTTAAATCTCTGACCATTATATGGTGGGAACAAAAAAGACCTGAATAAGAATAGCACTCTTCATGTAGATAAAAATCTAACTAATTTCAGTTGTGAAACCCCCTTTAAACTTAGCTGCTCACAACGAACACTTCTAATTGAAACATGACCATTAAGACAAGGGGTTGTTATGGCATTTAATCGTAAGTTGCCACAAAAGTTATTTACATGCAATTGAATGTTCCCAGGCCCCACACCCCTGTCTTTTAATACACTTTCCAGCACTGCAGACTTTTGTTTTCACCATACACTAAAGTGTGCGTCTTTATAGAGCATTGTTTGTGTTTGCTTTCATAATGTTTAAGAGCTCATATATCTGCTTCCTCAGTGGATGGTCAGTTTTACCTATATAATGACCTTGACAGATCTGGCAAACAGCTATTTAAAACACCCCTATGTAACAACATTTTCTTACTGCTAAAACCTATTCATCTTTCATTGTACATAATTGGAAGTCCCATCTGAAATATGAGGGTAGTAATTACACATCCCAACACACACAGTGCCAAATAGCTTAGTTTTGGTGCCGTTCTTACTGTTTTCCTATGCTACCTTACAGTTTTTAAATTTGTTTTTAAGTTTGTATCCTCATGATAAACAAATATAGGCTGCGTTCCCAGGTATTTTGTAATGTTGGCATTTGCCTTAAAAAGTGTCTATTTTTTACAGAATATTTCTTCTTTGTATATTTAAGACATAAGCTGAAGAACCACAGCTCTTTCATAATGTTCTGTTTCATTTTTTGAACTTTGGGTTTTTGTTCTGTTGCTCTTTTTTACACAAAATGGGTCTGAAGTTTCCAGCTCTTTCTTGGAGAAACTTCTTCACCCAATATTTTAATCATATTCGGAGTAAACCCTTTGAAGGAACATTACTCAAAGTCTTTTTCCTTCACACATCAATTGTCATCTGAGATCATTCTTGCAAACCACACAAATTGCCCTTTTACTAGATTTATTTTCTTTATGGGTGACAGCTCCTATAATTAAAGGAGGAGTTTGATATAGCTGAAAAAGTTCAGGAATTAAGTGTATCATTCCATAAAATACATAGATCATGAATGAATCTAAAATAATCTGTCCAGCTCGTAACAAAAAGTAATGAAAAAATATAATCACATTCCCATTTCTACGCATGGCAAAAATGGGAGAGCAAGCTGACCGCATTGTTAACCCTTTTAGTTGCTTGAAAAATTCACCTTTGAAAAACAAATTGTTTTTCAAAACAGTCTCCATCAGGTTTACAGTAAACTGTTCTTTTTTAAAAAAAAAATAAACATCTTTAATGAATTATCACTTATGACATGGACATTCATTCATTTATATAAATGAAAACAAACCATAATGACATACTTTCAGTTGCAGACACTGTACATAACTTATCTACTTTATAGACATTGTCCGTCCTACAATTCCCTTTTTTCTATGTAATTTGCAGCTATTCTTTTCTAAAGATCCCACTTTCAGTTCTGTCTCTGTCACTACTTCTGTTATGGTTGGTTTAGATTTTGATTTCTATTTTCTAGTGATTGCTTTTTGGTAGCCACCAGAATTAAACCGAGCAAGAGCTTACTTTGACTAAGCAATTCCAATTCAGTATCACAGCTCAAAAAATGATGTGAAGTTGTTCAATCACACCGTTCAATCTTAACTGATGGGTGTGGAGCTGATCCCTAAGCTCCAGTATGGCCACATGCAAAGCTCAAGGTCTTCCAGTAGCTCGAGGCCAAGCCCCCTATCCCACGATGCACTGTGAATTACCTCAGATCTAGTTTACCATGGCATCTGATCGGAGGTTCCAGTGAAAGCTCGGGCCAGTAACTTTAAAAATTTTTCTATTTAGTAGTTTTTATATACAGCATTAGTAATTTTTGACATAGGTAGTTAGATAGTTAGCTCTTATAGCTTTCTTGCAGTTTCCCTTCCCATGTGTTATTATGTACTTTCTATATTTACTCTTTAAATATTTGGTCTCATTCTTTTGGCCTAGTTAACTTGAGTGTGTGTTAGATATGCTATAGTAGTTATAATCTAATATGAGTTTTTTGAATACTTTTATCTCAGGCTTTCTTTGTGTGTGTGTGTGTGTGTGTGTGTGTGTGTGTGTGTGTGTGTGTGTGTGTGTGTGTGTGTGTGTGTGTGTGTGTTTGTGTGAGTGTGTGTGTGTGTGTGTGTGTGTGTGTGTGTGTGTGTGTGTGTGTGTGTGTGTGTGTGTGTGTGTGTGTGTGTGTGTGTGTGTTTAGAGCCTATTGTTACTAATTTCTCAATGATTTTTGGTCCGCGTGGGTTTAGTGTAGTATCATGGCGGATGATATGGACAAACAACCCAAGTCCGGTTTTAAATAATGTCCGGACTGTAATCATAAAATGTCAGTAACTGCTGAGCATGTTACCTGTGTATATTGTTTAGGGGCTGTCCACTTGCAAGAATATTTCGCTATCTACCATTCCTTTTCATCCAGGGTTCTGTTAGAGAGGAAAAGGAAATTAATGGACAGGGGGTTGCTAAAACACCCTTTTCAAGAGGCATTGAGTGACCAGGATATTGCTAGCAAATCTTCTAAGTCCACCAATTCATCTGTTGAATCTAAGGACTAAAAAAAAATCAAACAAATCTGATGAGATATCGGCTCCACAGGTTTTGGAGCCGACTATCTTTTCTTTTCGGAGCCGGCCTACAGCCTTGGAGCTGATATCTGAAGTGCCTCAGTCACCATTACTCCAGTCTGCACCATCTCTGCATTCATCTAAGTCATCTTTCAGCCTTTCAGATTTGGATATGGATCGAATGGTGCAGAACCTTCTACAGGCACTAGGCCTTGCTAAATTTTTGTCGGCTTCGATGATGAAGACCACTACTCCTGCTTTGTCTACTCCTCCTCTGAACCATACCGGTCCTTCAGAGCCAGAAGAATCAGACCTGTTGATCCTGGAGCCATTGGGGTCGAGGCCTGTTCCAGTGTCCTCTGCTCCATCCACTCTGACATCCTCGGCGCTGACTGGGGATTCTAGGAGCCGACACTCTCCAGTTGGATCCGGAGAGGATTGTTGAACCAACTTCGTGCCGACTCTCATTCTTGGGGCTTCAGCTCAGATGAGTTCAGCTCCTACCTCCGGCTCAGAGCCCACTGCCTTGGTGTGGGAGGGTTTGATGGTACCCTCAGATCCATTTATTCCTTCCCATCAAAGCCATGGTGCCTTCAATGCCATGAGGAGAGCTTTGTCTCCCAAGACATCCTCAACTTCAAGCCTTGCTTGCTTATCCCTTAAAGCTCCTGTGTCTGCTTCTGCTTCCATTATCCAGGCTAAGCATAGAGACCCAGAGACCCATGTAGCCTCACAGGGTGGCCCCTGCTCTTTTGAGACCTCTCCAGAAGCCCCCACTGAGGAGGTTCCTAGGAAGAGATTGTGCAAGAGAAGACATTTGGACATTCCACAGAAGTCTTTAACATCTGATACTGACTTGGATGAGTCAGAAGGGTCCCCATGTTCCCCCTCTGAGGATACCTCCTTTGCTGAGATACTTGAGATCCTTATGCAGAGGGGTGATTGGCAGTCTAAAAACTCTACTGAGGATGAGTCAGTTCTCCTGAAGGCTTTCGGGTCTCAACCCTCCATCTCTTGGGTGTCTCCGCCCTTCAATGAGCTTGTGCAGTTGGTTTCTCAAAGGGCGTGGGAGTCACCGGAGTCTATGGAGCCTGTCCCTAGGAGGCCTAACAAATTTATATCAGCCCCACCAGACAAAACATTCTTAACCAAAGGAGTTCCTGTTGATGCCATGGTGGTGGCGGTGGCCACCAAAAAGGAAATGTCTGAGACTTTCTCATCTATCCATCCTTCTAATAGAGTCTAGGATCATGGATAGATATGGGAATTGCATGTTCAGTTCAGCCACTTTTGCTCTCCGTTCACTGAACTACTTAACCCATTTTACGGTTGCAAAGAGATCTTAATGAGTTGGGAGATACTTTTCAGGGTACAGTAGCTGCAGGTGCCTCTGATAAAGTTGCTTCCCAGCTTTCTACCCTAAATTCTATTGTCAACTCATCCTTGCATCTCATATCCTATGCAGCTGATGGAACAAGTAGGGCAGCGGGTACAGGAATTGCACTTAGAAGACATTCCTGGATTTGCTTGTGTTCCTTCATGGAGCCCTTCAAGTCATCCTTTGTGAACACCCCCTTTGATGGCTCATCCCTTTTTGAGCCTAAAGTGAAGGAAACCTTGACCAGGTGTGAACAGGAGGGAAAGACCCTGTCTGCCTTCAGAGTCCATTTTTCCACCCCTGTCTGACCTTATCCCAAAGGTCAAAGGGGAGGAAAATGTGGTTCTGGAAAGCCCAAGGAGCTTTTCAGGACACACGTGGTGAACCCCCTACAGGGGCAGAAAAGTGGATAATAGTGGAAGATGCTGCCCTCATGGCAGAGGGGGTCCGCAACATCAGGGTGACAGAGATCACTTCTCTGGGCAGCCCTTCCAGCGCTCCTGAAAGGAGGCCCGATTGTCTTACTCTGGAGGCAGTCGGGGGTTGCTTATCTTTGTACCCAGATGCCTGACAAAGAATAACAAAAGACAGCTGGGTACAAAGTATCATTTCCAGAGGGTACTTAATACCATTCGCCACATCCCCTCCGTCCATAAGGAGAATACCGGATGTTCCACCCAGTTACAGGGAACAGGCAACTATAGAAGTTCGAAAGTTGCTAGAAAAAGGAGTCATCCAGCCAGTCCCAGCAGACCAAACAGGATCCGGAACTTACTCAAGATTCTTTTTGGTTCCAAAGAAAACAGGGGACTGGAGACCCATTTTGGACCTCAGCAGACTGAACCAATGTGTAAAGAAAGAGAAGTTCCGGATGGTCATGCTTCAGTCTATACTTCCTTTCTTAGGGAAAGACAATTGGATGTGCTCGATAGATCTCAAGAATACGTACTACCACATAAAGATGGCCAGGGCATCCAGAGATCACCTGGATTTCTGGCTTGGAGCCAGTCATTTTCAGTTTTGAGCCCTGCCCTTTGGTCTCACTACAGCCCCCAGAGTGTTCACCAAATGCATGGCAGTGGTCACGGCTCACCTGAGGCGTCTAGGATTCCAGTTGTTTCCGTACCTAGGTGATTAGCTCCTTACCGCCACCACCAGGCATCAACTTATTCAGGCAAGGGAGTACACTCTGTCACTCTGCAGTCATCTAGGCATTACAGTCAACTCAGAAAAGTCTGCCTTGTCACCATCACAGCATATCATTTTTATCGGGGCAGAGCTAGACACCTCAACCATCACTCTAAGGCTACCAATAGAAAGAGTCTTTCTTCTTCTTCAGCATGTCAGCACATTGGTATCGAAAGACAGATCACCAGCTTCAGAAGTTCTGAAAGCATTGGGTATGATGACTGCAGCAATCCTAGCCATACCATTACCAAGAATGCATATCCGGATCCTTCAATGGCTGTTGTTCACTCAATGGTCTTACCAGGAACTACCCATGGATCACAAAATATTGATTACAAGCTCTTGCAAGAAAGACCTCCAGTGGTGGTTGATGTCTCCTCATGTCACCATAGGACGCCCCTTTGTTCTACCCCCTCCAGTAGCCATTGTGACCACGGATGCTTCCCTGATAGGGTGGGGGACATTTTCAGGGAAAGACTGCCCAAGTCACATGGACCGATCAGGAATCACATTTGCATATCAGTATCCTGGAGATGAGAACAGTACTTTTGGCGTTGCAGTACTTCCAGGACTCTCTTCCTGTAGGAACGATTGCGATTCAGACAGACAATATGTCAGTAGTCTGGTACTTGAACAAGCAAGGGGGAACCAGATCTTACCCCCTTTGCCAAGAAGCCCTCAGAGTTTGGCAGTGGGCTTTTCCTCCCAGCGCTTTCTGTTGGCAATGCACATCCCAGGGAGATCCAACATGATAGCAAACAAACTAAGCAGGGCAATCTTGTTGCCACACAAGTGGTCCCTCAAGAAAGAGATTGCAGACAGAATTTTTCGCAAATGGGGCCAGCCTTTCTGCGACCTTTTTGCCAGTCACATCAAAGCAAAATGCAGAAGCTACTTTGCCCTGATTCCCCCTCTGGGAGAAGCCCCAAGGGATGCACTCATGCACGATTGGCCCCAGGTCTCCTCTATGCATTTCCACCAATACCATTGATACCCAAGGTTCTACAGAAAGCAAAATCCCTGGGAAGGACCACCATCCTTATAGCCCCTCATTGGCCTCAGCAAATTTGGTTCCCATTCCTTCAACATCATCTCTTGGAGGATCCCTGGATTCTGGACCCAGTTCCACACCTCCTGACACACCCATCGGGGGACCTTCATCCCTCTCTGCAGTCATTGAAGCTAACAGCTTGGCTGCTCCAGTTCCCCTCATAGCCAGGCTTCATAACCTTTCCAATGAGACAAAACAGATCCTTTTGTCTTCTCATAAGCCGTCCACTAGAAAATTATATCTTAGTAAATGGAAGAGATTTTCCATATGGGCCTCTAAGAATAATATTGATCCTTACCAAGCCCCCATGATCTTTAACAAAGGAGCAGCAGCAGCAACAGTTCGAGTTCAGTTGTCTGCTATTTCTAATTTTCATCTTGGGGTTGACTGTTTGAATATCATGTCTCACAAGTTATCCAAAGCCTTTCTAAAGGGGACATTTCATATGAGACCACCTGTGAAAACTCCCTATTCCCCATAGAATCTGAATTTTATGCTTTCTCATATAATTCTCCCTCTGTTTGAACCAGCATCATTTTGTGCCCTCAAATATTTGTCATGGAAAATCATTTTTCTGGTAGCTATTACTTCTGCCCACAGAGTGTCAGAGCTTCAGGCTTTATCTATCAACCCTCATTTGATTGTTCATGCTGACAGAGTATCACTTAGAACAAATCCTTTTTTGCCCAAAGTTTGTTCAGAAACCAATATTAACCAAGTTATTGCGTTACCAGCTTTCTTCCCTAATCATTCCAACAAGTTGGAGTATATGCTGCACCACCTTGATGTTCACAGATCAGATTTTATTTGGGTAGAACAAAAGATTTCAGGAAATCAGACTAGCTTTTTGTTTCATTCTCTGAATCCAGAAAAGGTAGACCAGTGGCTAAAACTACTCTGTCAAAATGGTTATCTGATTGTATCACCTTTGCATATTCAGCTGCTAATATGCCCTTGCCACACAAGATTAAAGCTCACTCAACCAGGGCAGTTTCTACATCCTCTGCGTTTTCAGCCAAACTTCCCCTTGATAACATTTGTGCAGCAGCCACTTGGTCAAAACCTCATACCTTTTATCACTCATTACAAAGTTGATAAGGCCTCCAGGGATAGAGCATCCTTTGGGTCCACAGTCCTGAAAAATGTACTCCCGTGAGCCATCCAAGATTGATGGTGCTTAGGACGCTACCCATCAGTTAAGAATGAACGGCGAGATTGAGAAACTTCACATTAAGAAGTTATGTACTCACCATAACATTCCATGTGAGTTGTTCAGCTCGCCTTTATTCTTATGTCCCTCCCTCCTTCCCCCTCCTGGCTGATAGTTGACCAAGATGTTGGTTTCATCCTAGTTGCTCAAATTCTTCTTCCCTTCTATAAGGGAATAACTATTATATACGGTTATAGTATATGCAGCAAACAAGATCTGAGGTAATTCACAGTGCATCATGGGATAGGGGGCTTGGCCTCGAGCTACTGGAAGACCTTGAGCTTTGCATGTGGCCGTACTAGCGCCGAGGGATCGGCTCCGAACCCATCAGTTAAGAATGAAGGGGAGAGGAACAACTTACATGGAATGTTATGGTGAGTACATAACTTCTTATTTTTTCTTTAGTTACACTCATTTGCTTACCCAGTTTTTTTTAACAAGAGTATTCTGCATGGAATTTTTAAACTCTGCCAACATATTAAACTCCCAAAAAATTTTCTTAACTGCCTTTTTCTTCCCCATCATATCTCTAGTATCTGTAATGTACCTGACAAACAATTTCTCATAATTTGCTTGTGATATAAAAATACCTATGAGAATAGTTCCAAGCAAAAACTCTAAATCTTCTGTACTTTGTTGCATATTTGAAAGCCATACATATATCCTCCCATGGTTTCTTCGTGAATTGCATATCCATTGTTTCTTCCTGCAGTTATCATGCAATATTTTATAGGCCATACAATTAATCCTTTAACAGCAGCTTCTGTTCTAGATTTTTCTAAAAACTCTACAGTGCTGGTCTTTAACTTAGGACCCCCCTGTTGCTTTCTCTTTGCCTGTACTCTATCAGTCCTTGATGGAGAAGGCAGTCTCTAACCTCCAGTCTAAACATTTTCTTGGCCTCTTCCCATTCTATTAGCTTTCCCTTTCCAGTTATTTATTGCCATTGCCCTTTCTTTGCCAGTAAATTCCAGCCCCATCTTCCCTATTGTCTGTATCCCCAATTGCAGTCATACCTATCAGCAGAATCTAATTTCTTCATTCCCATGTTGGCTTCATTTATAGAATACTTTCTGCTACTCTGTGGATACAATAATCTGTATGGCTATTGTTCCCCTTAAGGCTCTGCATCCAACATCCCAGTCTCTCCTTGCTACTTGAGCTTCCCACCGGTTTCATCATTCATCCCTTTTCACTTTAAATTATGTCTTTCTGCCTGTGCTGTGTATAAGAACCTTAACTGTGTAGCTGTGAAATACCATTCAAATCAGTGGTCTACAATAAAGTTAACCTTTTCATAATCCAAAAGCCCAAGTATAAATTGCTTCCCTAAACCAACTCAGCTTGGTGATGTGTAGTATACAAGTTTAAAAATTAACTGTGTCCACCATCACAAATGAATGGTTCTCTGCCCACAACTCAGCAGTAATACTCATCAAAAAATTCCACTAGTCTTTTAAAATTAGTAGACACTTATTCAGGAATGGTCTTTCCAATAAATACTGCTAATGGATATGCTTTTTATCCTTATGCTGCAACTATAGCCCTTAATTGGGGGTGGGCAAAATATTTGTCTTTAATACCAAAAATAGAAGGAACCTTAAATTCATGGTTTCTTAAAAAAAGATTTAACATTAATAGTTCTTGTATGAGACAGTCATATATAACAGGTCAATTTATTTTGTAAACTACATTAATTTCAGTCAGGAAACTTTTGAATATTTAACTTCATCATGGGTGCCACGGTGGTGCAGCTGTTAGCGTTGTCACCTCTCAGCATGAAGTTCTCCTGTACAATTCTTGGCTGGGGTGCCTTTTGTGTGGAGTCTGCATATCCTCCCCACGGTCATGTGAGTTTCCTCTGGGTACTTTGGTTTCCTCCCACATTCCAAAAACATAAAGTAGGTGTATTGGACACTCTAAATTGGCCATAGGTGAGAGTGTGTGTGCGAGTGAGTGGTATGAATGAACTACCACAGCAGGGCTAGCCACCCGGTGGTGTAAATCTTACCTCAAGATTGTCACTGCTGAAGTGACACCCTGACACCATGTGTGAAATGGCAAAACAGGGTTTGACAATGGATGGATGTAACATTTCCTCCATTTTACTAATAAATGTCTATAATTACTGTCTCTCCTCTGCTGTTAGATTTCATAATTCTTATAGAATGGTTGCTTGACAGTGATTTTAAAAGTTCATTCTCAAGTGTGAGATTCTTGAATTTGGTTTCAGTTAAAAATTTCATATACATCATTTTCAAGTGCCTTATCAAATGCAAATCAATAGGATTTAAGGGGGTTTATATGAACCATTTCACTCATGTGCTATAAATATTTTTTCCACTGACATTTTTAAATAAATATACTAAATTTAACTTCATTGAAAATACATTAATAGAATTAAAGCTATCAGCATCATCTCCTTATACCTGTAGTATAAAAGTAAACCCTTTTTCAAATAGGCTAAAATAATTTCCAGGCTGCAGTAATTAAAAACATTATAACTGTTAAGTTTGAGACACCTTCATACTGAACTTCAATACATGGAATGCGAGAAAGAGGGTGGATCAGTTCATGATTCATCTCCCGCTCCCCTGCCTTTTCTTTGCCCCTCTTTATTTTGATACTGTTGTAGAGTCTTCTATCAGAGTATTGGCTGATCTTTTGGGGGTATGTTTGTTTTGCTAATCTTTGATCTCCTCAAAGGTGGTTAAAAAAATTGACATTTTCTAGGTGTCAGTTATCTATAAATTCTGTGCCATTCATATCATCAGTATTATCAGACTGTTTTGTAAGCAGCTTGCATTTCATCTATGATCCCACCCTATATATCATAGGTATAATTGTTGGTTAAGTTGAATTTGCCTTGTAACACGTCACTTGGGGCTGGATAAGCAGTGCCATTACCGTAATTATTTAAAGGTAAAAAGGAAAAACATTTTTAGGTGTATGTTAATAGAAACAATGAGATGTTGTTTAATTATTGACTGATGTGGTACAGATGAATAGGTTTGTGTTTTTATAAGGTGTGTTGTTCATGTTACTTTAGTTCTGATGAAGTCCAAGTTAGAGCGAATGTGATTAATTGAAGTTTTTTGATAAATAAAGCCAGTAGTTTGTCACTGCCTGTGTTGTTTCTCTGCCTCTGGTTCACTGGTTTATCTTTTGTTAGGGTTTAGATGTAATTGTGAATTTTATAGCCATATCTCAACCGATTAAGATGGATTGTTGTGTAAAGTCTTGGTGTTTAGAGATTGATATGGAAGAGCAGATTAGGTAAGGGTCTTTGGCGTTTTGAACGAGAGTAGCTTGTTTTTTATCAGTGAAGAGGTCATTGAATGTTAAAGTATAGCACCTAGTACAGATCCTTGAGGGGCACCAGTAGGTTCTGGATAGAAGGTGGAGAAATTAGTTTTCATTTGTACTGCTTGTGCTCTGACAGGTAGCCATGTTATCATTGCAGTGAAGAGATTGGTAAACCCAAAGAATAAGAGTTTGAGTATCTAGTCAGAGAATGTATCAAAAACTTTTCATAAATCTAGGAAGATGGTGGAGTGGGTTTCTGGCATGTCTGTGGGTGTTGACAGTATTAACAAAATCAGCAAAGCAATAGCTATGCCTTGAGGACATAAGCCGTGTTGGTTTGAAGACAAAAGATAGTTATCTCTTAGATTATTCGCTTATTGTGCATTTTCTAATAGCTGCAATATGGGAGATAAAATGGTAATTGGTTTATAGTTTGAAAGTGCTGTATTGATTCTACTCCTGGGCAACTGAATATTTTTTTTTCCACAGCAAGGCAACTTTATTTTCAGATATGGGTCCATTTATCAGAATTGTAATTGGCTATGCAGTAGCATTTGCTGCTATTTTAGGATATTTGCCAGTAGATTGGATAAGGCAGATTGTAGTAGGCTTTACTTTTTGAGGTCTGTCTTTGTCTCTTAGAAATTATCTTTATTTTCAGTCTTTTGTTTTTTTCAGTCTGCACAGTTTAAGATCTGGTGCCCCCTGTTTGTTAATGTACCACTTTACCATTGTGTTGTCTGTTAATCCTCTTAACAGACCTGGTTTCTGAAAATGGACAAAAATCTTCTACGGCGTCATTTTTAGTGTCCTTATCACCTTCAGATTGATGTGCTGTTTTCTTAGGTTTGTAGGCCATTGCCTCAGAACTTTTAGGCTGCCAATCCATGCATCATCTGATGTGTTTTTGTACAGCTCCTGTTCAGGTGTTTACATTTGAATTAAAGACTTGAGTTTAGCTTTATCTCTCTCCACTCCACCACAGAATTTCCTTTAGGCAAAGCAGTAGAAGGACATCTGTGTCCAGTGGATGCAAATGCTATGGCCAGGTCAATTTTAGGTACCACTGTATCTTCCTCATATGGAATCTGTCAAATAGGGCCATTGGAATGGTTGCTGCATTGAACCCCATTGCTCTTGGAATCTCCCTTGCTGCACAGGACTGAAGAGGATGGAGAGAAATCAAGTAACTGGTCAGGCTCTGCACTTTGGCAGTGGCAATGCTTGTGTGAGTTTGGTATCTAGTCTGCATCCCAAGAAGATTAACCCTTGGCTTGGCTTTATTGCTAACTTTCACAGATTAATTGTAAAACCCAGGGCTGAAGTAGGGCCAATGTGAATTTGAGATGAGTCATGATTACCTGCTGAGAAGGTGCCTGTATAACAGGTTACCTGAGTAAGGGAATATTTGGATTCCCAGAGTCCTGCAGTAGACTATTAACTGGGACTAGCACTTTGTGAAGACTCTGGGGGCTATAGAGTTCAGATGGCAAAACACAGAACTGAAATTTTAATGTTTGAGTGGAAACCCAGTGAAACTTCTGTAGGCCGGATGAATAAGAATGTGGGGATAGGCATCCTTTATGTCCAAGGACACCAGGAATACTTGAGGAAGGATGAATGGAAGCAGAGTTTGCAGGGACAACATTTCGATAGACGGACAAGTTGAAATTTGTTAATGGTGGAGAGATCTAGAATTGGTTTCCAGTCCTTATCCTGGGACAAAGAAGGGTCTGAAATAGAACCCGTTTTCCCACTCTTACTGTGGAGGCACATGTTCTGTTGTGCCTGGTCTAGCAATGTTTGAATGATGGGATAGAGTGACTGTGTCTGATTGTGTGGTGGAGGTGGAGGGAGGATGCCAGTGAAATGAGAATTATTTCCAGGTCATTCTATCTTTCTTGGATTACTAAAAGTACACATTTATCTTAAGTGATGAATAGCCTGTTTTAGAGATGAGGTCAGCCTTTTGGGTAGGGGAAGGGATGGACCATGGGGTGAAAAGGGTGACTGGGGGTAGTCAAGCAGACGTGATTGGTTAAGGAAGTCCTCCCAGACCTTGAGTGGTTTGTACTGGAATGTTTTCGTAGGCATTTACTTGGCCTTGTGAGAAGGCCTGGGTTTCCAGCAAGTAAAGGAAGTAGGTTTTTCAGGGTAATTCCTTTGGTATCTTGGTACAGAAAAAAGATCTGTGCACAGTCCTTCATAATTTTACCTTGTTCCAATAAATGTTTGAAAAGTCTAACAGCATACAGACCCAACAAAAGAAGCTTGATTTTTAAATGAGAGCCTGAGGTTTTCCTTAATATCTTCTGGGAGGGGCTGAAAAGCATCTGCACTGGAGGAAGCTTCTGCAGTATCATAGGTGCAGTTAATGCTTTGGTGGCTCTGGCTTCCCAAGTGACTAGGCAAAGATAAAGCCTGTTTAATGATGGTACTTAAATCGCTGAGAATAAACAAGTATTTAATCATTTGAGTCTGATAATTCAGAGCTCTAATGGCTAGAGTGGAGAAGACGAGAACATATAAAACTCTTTTTCCATTCTTTCCATTTCCCTGTTGTCTTTATTGACCGGGAAAGTCCAACTAGGCAGAACCCATTTTCAGTGGTGGCTGGGAAGCTTCGTCACTTACATTAGTAAGTGAATTTCAGACATTTCTCAGAATAAACTGTTAAATTTCAAATGAAAAAAAATTCCAAGACAAGTATATACAGTACAGTGTTTATATCAACATTTACATGTCCATACAGTGTGTTTTGTAGTTCAAAAATCTTGCAGGAAGTCAATAAACTGATACTACAGAATGGAAAGCATTATTTATTTATATATGTCCATTTTCAGCAGAGGCCCAGGGAGAAAAGCTCCTCGAAAACACAGTAAAATATATATATAAAATGGCAGTTTTCACAGATGGAGATACAATACATATTATGGTTTTCAGAAAGCAACTAGTATATGGACATAACCAATGGGACTTAAGGTAGATTTTCAGTTTGTTTTAAATAGGGGGAGTAAGTTCCAGGTTTTGCCCACGATATTAGAGAACAAATAGTACTGTTAATATGAGTATCAATTTCTACAGAACTATTCCAGCAATTTAACAGAACAGTAGCAATTTAACAGAAAATGAAAAATAAACAGACACTAGAGTCTATACAATATTTACAATATTAACAGATATAATAAACATTTTGTGCCAGAGCAAATAGTTTTAAGACCCAGACTTGTACAGTAGGAATCAAAATACAATGTTTAAATAGAAGGTGAGATAACAGGTTGCAGTCATATATCTAGTGTAAATGAGAAAGTGACATCATAGGAATAGTAATATCCATGTGGATGCCAGGAGAGCTGCAGAGGAGGAGTAGTAATAATGAGAGAGACAAGTAGAAAAGATGGATATATAGCAACAGGCAAAGGAGGGAACTATAATGGAAGTTGGATGCTGGGGTCAGTCAGGATTTGGGCAAGGGCAAAGCCAGTGATATTTGAAATAGTTCTTTAATTGTTTCTTAAAAAGTTGTGATGAGACTAAAGTAGTCAGTTCAATGGGAAGTTTATTCCAGTACGAGCCAACAACATTTGTGAGCAAGGAGTCACCCGATTTATTGTGTGATTTGAGAGTAGCTACTAGCAGTTTGTTAGCTGAGCAAAGGGAAATAAGATTCCTGTAAGTAGCAACAAGGTTGTTAAGTATGGATGTATTAGTAGGGTAATAGAGAATTTTATGGGTGATAACTAATTGATGTAAAAGAATAAGATTTTGAAGTTCAAGCCAGCCAAGTTTTTTGAGAGTAACACAATGATGGGTACGAAATGGGGAGCCTGTGGCAAACCTGGCAGTGCTATGGTTAGGATGTGGCTAGTTTCTGAATGTTAGATTTTGATAGGTTGATAAAAGATGGAGAGGCATACAATAATGTAGAGATGAGATGAGTTTGGGCTAGAGACACCCTGGTAGTTGCTGAAAGAAAGGGTTTAAGTCTGTAGAGGGCACCTATCTTTTTATTAACAGCTTTGATGGTTAGGTTGATGTGGGAATCAAAGTTTAGTTGATTATCTTTTGTAAACCCTAGTAGTTTAGTGGAACAATCAGGTGTTATGATAGTGCCATTGTCAGAGACAATAGAAAAGGAGAGAGGGGCAGACTTAAGGGTTTGAGAAAAAAGTAGTAATTTGTTTTTTTTGGGATTAAGGAGGAGACAGATATGTTGGAACCAGTTTTCTGCTGCTGTAAAGACTTTTTGGGTGGAAGAATGAAGTTCAGCCGGAGATACAGTAGTACAGATGAGTGTTGAATCATCTGCATACTGAATGCATGTGGATGTTGGGAGGGAAGTAGACAGGTTATTTATAAAAATGGAGAAGAGAAGGGGACCTAAGATGGATCCTTGGGGGACCCCGATGGTGACTGGGAGCTGAGAGGATAAATGGCTGTCCCAAAGGACTGCTTGTCTTCTATCTTTCAAATAGGAGTAAAACCAGCGCAATGCCAAAGAGTCAAGAGAAAGAGATTTCAAAGTGTCTAGCAGAAGGTGATGGTTCACCATATCAAAGGCTTTAGAGAGGTCGAGAAATAAAGCAGAGGAGAATGGGTTGTTATTGCGATTTTTGTTGATGGAATCTGTAAAGGACAGAAGAGCAGTGGAAGTGCTATGGCAAGGCCTAAAACCATGTTGGGAGCCTGCAAGTAGGTTATTATGTAGAAGATGATTCAAAAGTTGATGGTGTATACAACGTTCCATAATTTTAGTTAGTGGTGATAGTAAGGCTATAGGATGGAAGTTAGAAAGTTCGTTAGTGTTTCCTCCTTTATGCAGTGGAATGATATGGGAGACTTTCCAGAGGTAAGTTAAGGACCGGTTAAGGTTCCAGAGGTAAGTTAAGGACCGGTCAAAGTTAAGGTTATTATCAATTAGTACCCCTAGTAGTTTTGTTGTTGAATCAGGAGGTATGATAGTACCATTGTTTGATGTAACAGTAAAGTTAAGTAGGGAGGCCCTATGGGTTTACATTGTTGTAAAGAAGCTTTTTAGTGTTCTTACATTCAGTAAAGAAAGGTTTGCAAGGAGTTCAATATACATAATGAAGTAGCTAGTTTTGTGTAGGTTTATAAAGAGTACAAGAGATATAATGAAGTTGTTGTTGTTGTTTGTCTTTCGGCTTTTCCTGGTTAGGGGTCGCCACAGCGGAACTCCGGTCCGCTAATGATTGGCAGTTGTTTTTTTATGATGTCGAGTTGCCAGCCCGATGTCCAACCTTCAACAAAGGCACGCCCATTCAACGCATGTCTTTCGAATGCCCACTCGACCACGGGGAGGACATGCAGACTCCACACAGAAGGCACGAGATATAATGAAGTAAGTTATAAAATTTATAGGAGGGGAGGGAAGATAGTAGTAGTGTACAGGAGGATAGTGGTGATAGCATATGACAGAGGGCACGGTATAGGATTAGCACCATTTATACTGCCTGTTCCATACTGGTGTATTTAGAAGGTTTATAACCTGGGAATGCATGAGAGAGGTAGAGGAGTGGTTGGGGGTAGTGAGAAAGAGAGAGAGATGAGAGAAGTGTTGAAGTTGGAGTTGAAAAAAGGATGTATCAAGTGTAAGAGGGGAAAGTTGTTTGGGGTGTAATGATTCAAGCAGAGGAAGGCAAAAAGTTAGTGATAAGTATGGTAAGGATTTGTTAGAGTTGGATTTTATAGCTTGGAAATTTGTCATTTTTACTTGTGCAAGGATGGTTCTCCAGATTTTGGAGATGTGACAGGAATATATTGAGTCCCCTGATGAAGAATTTGCTTTAGTAGTGCTGCTTAGAAATTTCTCACCAGAGCGGAGGTCCCCTACGGGAGTGTAGGGCAATATTTTTTTTTTAATGCAAGGCATTATTCAGGATAATAAATCAGTTTGTATGCCATAGCTAGTCTGAGTGTGTTTTGTAATTAATCAATAGCCTGTTTATCTGTTTTAAGGCTTGGCAGTGGTGAGTTCATTGTGCAGTGATGGTAGCACATTTAGCTACTTTGTTGCAACAAAAGGCTAGTGAGTTTCATAAGAAACAGCATTGGCGGGTGATAACTTATAGAGGGTTTGTCTGACATGGGAAAAACAAAGGGGTCTGCCATTTTTTTTCTTTTTTGTACAGAAATTTAAGTCCTTAGGTACCTTGTAAAATCTGCCTGGCATTTTAAGTGCTGGCTGCTGTGAATCTGATACATTTAGAGTGGATGCAGAAGTGGATGCAGAAGCATCTAGGAAAGCCTCCAGAACTGGAAGGTGTAGGAGCAGCGGTGCCTACTTCTAGGAGGTTATAGTATCTTTGTTTAAGATCAGAAATCTGTTTAGGCTCCTGTTCAGAAACAATTCATCATATAAACAGTTTCCCCAAATGAAGCTTCTTCAATGGTGGGGAGGTCAGGAAAAAGGGAATCTTCATCATTCCAGGCCAGTCGATCTGGTGAATGGATTTTTGGGGGTCAGGATAAAGGGAATCTTCATCATTCCAGGCCACTCGATCTGGTGAATGGATTTTGGATGAATAGGCTGGAGTGCTCATGAGTCTGATTATCCACTTCATCATCAGACGTGTCTAATGGTCTTTTGTGGAATGAAAGGAGAAATGGTTATAGTAGCAGCCCTGAAAGGGATGGTGGTCTGAGTGTCATAATGACATGAATTAGGTTCTGTGAATAATCTATCCACTCATTTTCTTTGTGCGTCTAAAGGAAAGGAATGTTTTTAGTATTTTTTTCTCTTTTCTAGGTGCAGCATCTGCTTAACTAAATGTGAAGGCTCTGACCCCCTGACTAACCTCTGAGTGATCTGGGAATTATCGTCTAATGTGGATCTGTGGTATGCCTTTAGGTCCTTTGGAAATTAGGGTGGGGCCCACCCTCTTTCTCACTGTTACTTTTAGCTTCAGTTTTTCAGACGTGTAAACCTTGAACAACATACTGGCCTGCAGTGGGGTAGCAGGAGTATGAGGAGGTGTCTGGTGTACCGTGAGTTCCAATGTCTGAATCAGACTGGTGAGTTATGACATCAAGCCTAGGTGTCTTAAAGACTTGTTTGTATAACTGCACTTAATGTCTCCTCAGAGGCTAGGAAGACAGATATGAGCACCAAATGCTTGAGCTCTTTCATACAAACAAGCTCTGAGTACTTTTTTCCTAGAAGCCAAGTACACTTTCATCCCCAATTTGAAGTGCTTCTTTATTAAGTGTAATGCCAAAAAACAATGGGAGTTGGACAACATTTTTCTTTATTACCATCACTGTATCCTAAATGAGAGGAATGGAGTGCATGCCAGGCACTCTCCTGCTATATATGATTCTTATGAGTCAGGGCCTGTGGGAGGGTGACAGAATACTAGACAGAGAAGGTTGGACTGGCTGGATGGTTTCTCTCTGACCACCTACTGTGTGCCTCCACTCTTTGTTTCTTGTGTTGTAGTTATAAAGATGATTTAGGGGATAAGGACATCTCACTATGCAGCATGTGGCCTACCTTGTCTGCAGCAAGAAGGTAAGGTAGTCCAGGCCTAATGAATGAAGTGACAAAGGGACTACAGAGATAGTTTCCCTTTTTCTTAATTATGTAGGAGGTGGCAACACCTTAGGAACATATATTTTTAGCAGGTGTGTGGGACCCCACATCAGGACAGGATATGGATGTGCTCTTCTGCAAGGTCTTTTGGAAGACAGGATCCCTCAGTCCACCACCACAGCAATCATTACAGGAATGGATTTCCTTCTGCATTCTTCTGATGTGGGGGAACATAAAGCTGATACTCACCATGCTTAGAACAAGCCACTGTGAGGCGAACAGTGTTGAGAACACTTTAGGACTCAACCAGCAGTTTCATTGGTCAGTATTGGTTTTCTGAAGCTGAAACACCATTTTCTTTTTGTTCGATACCTTAAGTGGGAGAATATTTGGCAGGCCCTATAGTTTATATATATATATATATATATATATATATATATAGATATATATATATATATATATAGATATATATATATATATATATATATATATATATATATATAAAGGTCAAACATGTTTTCATGCCTAAAATGTTAAATGAACTCTCAAGGACATCATAAATCTTCCATAAACTACAAAAGAAGGAGGAAAGAATGTATTCGGTGTATGTACATAGCTCAGATTTTACTTAGACAAGACCAAGGATATTCTCAAATCTGACAAGTTTTTTCTTTTGTCAAGATTCCAAATTAGGAAATTCAGTTTCAAAACAAACTATTGCTAGCTGGATTTCTAAATCCATTTCCTTATGTTACACTCTACATGGCAAATCTTTCCCCTGTCCAGCAAAGGTTCATTCTTCTACAGTAGTGGCCTCATTTGGAGCCTTTTGCAAGGAGCTTGACTCTAGAATAATTTTAGAAGCATCTACTTGGTCTTCAGTGCTACTTGCAACAAACAGAGTGGATGCCTTTTCTAAATCCTGAGCCACCTTCACCAGGTCTGTTCTCTGGATTACTAGGCAATTGTCCTATTTCTCTTCCATCCACCTTTCACACCTCTTAAGCTTTGGGAATCGTCCAACAATTTGGAATACTGCAACAGTGATTTAAGGAAGGACATAGTACAGGTGTGGAAGTACTTACCATGACAGTAGATGCCCTATTGATCAATGTTACAACATTCTTTCTTTCTGTCGCTCTCTTCCTGTCTTTGTGGTGATTCTCTCTCTCTCCTCGTGGGCTGAAGGGGATCACTGCCTTTCTGGATATTCCTTCTTAGTTGACCAGTTCAAGTTTGTTTCTCAGGCCTCTTCAGGTTCACTGGCTTGGAGAGCTTTTGAAGATTTACGCTACTACATCTGCTTGTGTAGCCTTATGTCCGTGGGCTTAGGTCATACGTCAGATGTACGAGTCTATGGAAGGTTTTGGCTTTGGTACCCTGGCTGGATGTCCAGGTTATTTGGAGAGATAACCCAGCAGCTTGGAATTCTGCAACAGTGATCATTAGGACATCTGCTGCTTTGATAAGTTAAACTACTGCACTTCTCATTTCTGTTAATGTGTGCACCTGTGTCTTATGTAATAGTATAACAAAGGTGTTAAAATTCAGTATTTCTTATAATTTGGAATATATGTTAAAGAAAAGAATAGCTGTAGTTAGGTGGGTTTTTTCCTTTTTCAAAAAAAAATGTTGCCTCCTTGTATAGTTTTATTGTCTCTGTGTTGGAATATTAAGAATCTACTTGCATCTTGAAAACATGTATTTTCTTAATCTGATAAGTTTTGTAAATGTAATTGACCATTTTTATTTTGAATTGTCAAATGTATTTCTATCCTTTTTCAAGAACTTTTCTTCCAAGGCTCAGCTGAAAATGGTCATTTCAGTTCCCAGACTGACTTTCCTGGTGAACAAAAGCAAATTAAAAATTGTTCACTGTATCGTTTAATTTTTTTTAATAGTGTTCACTTTTAAAAAGGCTGTGGATTGGTCACCTTTTATTTATTAAATTGATTGGGATATTTATTGCTTACTGGTGAGAAACTGTTAGAATTGGCAGTTATCTATCAAGAATGAAACCATGAAAGAGGTTCCCATCCTGGTAATCTGGTGTGGTGGCAATTTGCTACCATGAGCCCAGATATAGCTGTAGTGCTGGAGAGTATTACCTGCCATCTCTTGATTTTGTGTGTGTGTGTGTGTGTGTGTGTGTGTGTGTGTGTGTGTGTGTGTGTGTGTGTGTGTGTGTAAATGTAAGAATTCATTTAAAGCGGTTTGGGGGAAATGAGCATTAGAACACACTAAAACACATGAAGAGTGATGAGAATGAGGTTTGGGGAGCTCTGCCAAAGTAATGACTATGTGGTAGGGTGTTGAGTGGAGCTTGTTTCTAGGTATGGATAGAGCAATGGAGCATATTCCTTGTATGTTGTAACCCGGGTGCACTTAGTCACTACTGACCTTGTAATAAATGCTAGTACTCTTTTTTGTGACCTTTATTCTGTTTACTTTAAACCTTAACAGTTTTACTCAAGTAACTAGTAACACAGTATAACAGCATTGATTACAGGGGTTGGGAGGGTGGCCTAATGGTTAAGGTGTTTGCCTTACAAACACAAGGTGCAGGGTTTGAGTCTCGCAAGGGATAATTGGCTAGGCTTAAAATGGCTCGCAAGGGCAGTTAGCTTAGTACTAATCTATGAACCTATGAATCTATGAACCTATAAACAGAGTATACAGCCTTTCAATTAAACATAGCCATTAACAAAAAAAGTATGAGGATATAAAAATACTCATCTGACCCCTTAAGCCATTCCATTTCTCGTTTTTCACTAACTCATGTGGTTCACATCAGTTTCTAACTGATCACATGACTCTGTGGGCCTGTTGGTACAGCCACCTCTAAACCTCTCACCTCATCAGATTTATAACTTCAGCTATTGGGGGAGGGTAAGTTCCAACAACTTTTGCAAGCTTTCTTTAGAGCTAACAACAGCAACTCAATTAGTCTGTTCCTCAGTTAGGTCTTATTAAGGATACTGGGTCTGTCAAGTGTGCCCTTAGGAGTTCAAAAGGCCTAGACGTTAAATGTCCACATCTCCAACTCCCTTTTAAAAGTTGTCTACTACTGAGCAGTCCCAAAAAAACGTGTGCCTAACAGTTGATTTAACCAAGATCACCAGCTAATAGGGTTGGCTGTGGGGAAACTTTTTATGGAGCTTAACAGAAAAGAAGAAGTTATCAAGACACTGCCACTCAAAAAATCTGTACTTATGGGACTTAGTAAAATAAAGTGGTAGCAGCGTCATCCTTTTCCATTGCTGTTGGAAATCTTGCTGAGGTCTGTTTTTCAGTTTTGCTGTTAAGTCCTAGTAACCATCTCTTTTAACGCAATTAAGCTTTTTTCTGATGGCTCCTTGGAAAGAATGCTCTATTATATCAGTATGGGACAGTCACTTAAAAGGAACCTTTAACAAAGACATCCTTACTAATCTTGTGATTAGCTGGGTGAATCCTTGGGTCTCCTCAAAGTCAGTGTTAAGCTTTGTGATAAATGCTGCATAATCAGCCAATTATTTAATAATTGGTCCAAAAGTTCAAATCCACTCTAGTTGCTCCAGTTTCAGATAGATTATTTATCACCCATTTGAAGTATTGGCATCACATCTGGAAAGCCAGTTCATGACTCCACCTTGGAGTAGGGCCATCTTGACTTGCTTTATATTAGGGGCACCCCTTGATCTTGGCTGAGTTGATGGTTTTGTGCCACCATATTTGTATTATAAAGTCCTACATGACTTTTTCATTGAGCAGGATCATCTCCTTCCAACTTGTTACATAAGAGGTCAAGTTTATTTGGTGGATTGGTTTAAGGTGACTTGCTACCAGGTACATGCCATAGTTAGGGATGCCCATGCTCCCCTTCTCCCCCACATCAGCACTGAAAGGGTGATAACATTCCTTGCCACCCTAGTCTTAGGCTTGGCCTTGGACCAGACATTCTTAGGAAGCATCTGTGAGAGTTGCTTCAGGTTATTTATCTGAAGAGGGTCTGGGAAGCTCAGAGTAGTACACTACCTTGGGCAAAAAGAAACGGTTCACTGCCTGTACTGTTTTTGGGATATCCAAGCAAATGCTGTCCTAGCTTTTGATAAAGGACGCTGTTCATTGCACCACTTTTGCAAATGTCATTTCTGCCACTGGAGCCAATGAGGACACTAGTGTAATCCTTAGGTTCTTACACCTCCAAACCCCTGCCAATAAGGGAAATCTCGGGTGCAGGGTCAGGTAGGCAGGGTAGTAGTTGATGCAGACTGCTTATGTTTTGTCTCTAGTGGCCTTGTATTCTCCTGCTCTACCAAAAAATTCAAGCTCTTCAAAAACCAAGGTTGGGTCTCTCTCTCAGGTTGTACTATAAAAGTCAGGAGGTCAGCATAAAGTGATAATTTCTGTGTTTTGTCCTATCAAAATGTAACCAGCATATGGTAGCGCCCTCACCCCTATTACAAGGTATTCTAAATATACTGTGAAATGCAACGGGATAACTGGTACCTCTACCTCTTGTCTATTGGGATGGAAAACTCATTAAAAGCATGTCCAAATCTTCACCTTGGTATTAGTTTCCATATCTAGATTTGTTATGGTTATAAGTTGCCTAGGAAATCCAAATAAGTCCAACACCTTAAATAAATATTCCCACATTACTCTATCGAATGCCTTTTCTGCATCACACGTAATCAGGGCTGGGAGGTTACACTTGACATTGCTGTCCTCAACCAAGGAAATGTCACTGTACTCACCAATAAATTAAATTGCCAAGATATCACAAACACTCTTGCAAACTTAACAAGCAGCAGTGTTCCCTGATCAGCTCAACCAGTAGTTGATATGAGGTAAAAACGGTCATCAGGTCAAAAGAAAAGTAAAAATAATTTAACTGTTGGGAACCTCTGAAACAATGCCATGTACTGCACAGAGCTTATAGTAAATTAGATCCCATGCTCAGACCCTGAGGACATCCAGTCAACTAGTGGATAAATTTGTCTCTAACTTCACCACCCTCCCTTTCTGCATACATTCCTAGATCACATACCTGCATTTACATCCCCCTTGAATCTTCTAGGAGCAAGTCCTCAAAGTTCTTCCCAAGCTAAAAAGATACTGCCTTTGTGTGGCTGGATAACATACCAGGCTGCAAGCACAGGGCCTGTCAAACACAATACAGAAGTCAATCAATGTTAGTCTCCAAAAAGACTTTGTGCCATATAAAAGGACAGCAATAGTATCCCCCTGCATAAAAGTGAGGCATTAGTGGACCTGGGTAATTACAGGGCTGTAAGTCTAACCAACCTCTGATTTAGACATTTGATTTTATTGGTGAGAAAGCATTGTGGTCATTCAGTTTAAGTGTTGGGGCAGGTGCATGCCAAAGGGGGTATTGTACTGTATGATCAGCCCAAGATATCATTGACAGACGTTAAAGTTGATGTAATCTGATTTTGGTGATTATGGGGAGTTAGAAATACTTAACTAGAAGTTGGGAATCTTAGACTTCTTCACCAGGTGCCATGTATTTGAATCAACACTGCATGTATCCCACACATTTTGAATTCCTTAAGTTATGGTATCAACTGTAAGGGTCTGGTGTTAACATCACCCAGCCAAAAGGCAAAACTTACTAAAGATCACTTTAGCACATTTAAAATATGTTTTCAATAAAGATGGAAGAAAACCAAACCATAAAACATCACATATGTCTTTACTATACTGTGGTTTGGGAGTATTGGCTTAAATTGCTGTAAAAATAAGCAATACAAGTAGTCAGAACAGGTTACCTATTTAAGTGGAATTTCAAAGCATTGCCGTTTCTTTAACTTCATACTTAAAGTAACCAGACTCAGTAAAAACAAAAATGTGAATTTTTGTTTGGGACATTCTTTGTAAAATGTTTTAAATTTTGCAGTATTTGTTTGTGCACTTTAACACCATCCTGTATTGTTACTGTCTGATGTATTTTAATGTACTCATTATGCATGCATAAATGCATATTGTCTGTGCTTAGTTACTATTTAGCAGAACTGAAAGATTACAGCCTTGCAAATAAATTTGAAATCAAATAGAAAAAGACAGCGTGAATGTATAGGAGTGCAAGCCTGTAGTGTTTGTGATATGTGGCAGTATCATCTCTGCCAGGGAGAGTAGGGTAGCACATGTGTACATATGCCACCACAGCCAGCTGGAGTTGTGTGAAAAAAAAAAGTTGGTCATTTGATTATCTCTCTGATTTGTACAGATGCTGGAGTTAAAAAAAATGTTTGTAAACAGTTACCTGTGTAAAAATGTTTAAATGTATATTAGGTTGTATTGCTGTAACTGATCAAATGTGAATGTTTTATCAGAGAACCCTAGAAGGGTGGAAAGTTTGAAATTGTGTTGTAGCTTTCAGGTGCTGCACAGATCTTAGTAAAGCTCTGTCTGTTGTACCAGAGTCAGATGACCAGAGGTGATGTCATCCTCTAACCAGCTGTGTTCTTCAGAACCCTCACATCAGCACTTTAGAATCTGACAGGAAATATTTCTGACAGGATTTGTATCTCACACATACACACAGTCAATGAATGAGATTCAGTCAGTCTGAGTGAGACAGAGCGGCATCATCTCGCTTTTGCTGTTGTAATTCACTCGGCACATTATCAATCTGCCATTCTTTAGTTAGACAGAGACATTTTTGAGAATAGGTTAGTACTGTTTTTTTTGTAACTGTGAGAAAAAGTCCAACTGTATTATTTTTGAAATCTCTGTGGCTGAACTCTGTTATTTATTGTATTCAGTATTTTCTTGTTTAATATTTTAAATGTTTTAATACATTTTACTGTAGCTGATGATTTAGAGAATGCGTTTAACATCTTGAGAGTAATTATGCTTGTTTTGGTGACATCGTGGCTGCTCCTGAAAGCATTGCTGCTCTGGCCACACTACATTATTGTTATTAATTGTATGCAGCATAATGGGGTACTCTTTGTAGGAGCCTTAAAATAGTTGACTGGTGGCAGCCTGATTACCTTTGAATCTGGGCAGAAAGGGGCACAGCTAGTAAATCTGTGCCAGCTTTTCCCAGATGTGTATGTGTGTATATGTGTATATTTGTGTGTGGTGTGTGTGTGTGTGTGTGTGTGTGTGTGTGTGTGTGTGTGTGTGTGTGTGTGTGTGTGTAAAACTCAGATATTCAAGTGTGTGCATCAGTTTCTGGGAACAGGGACACAGAGCACCAAGGTGGTCAGTGTGGAGTTTTGTATGGCCCTGGAGAGTAAGAAAGTCCAGCACAAATCTGGAGAGTGCTCCCTTTGTGCTCTTAATGAAAATTGTGCTTGGTGCAGGGAGCTGCATCTAAAAATACTGTGTGAATCCATCTTTACTCTTAGTGATCATCCCTCACTGGAGTCACTGGTGAGGATCGAGTCTCTTTGATTGCTGGCCTGGAGCAGGGACAACATCAGTGTTATTGATTGAAATGTCTCTTACCATACTTGTACATCTGATGTTGCTATTTTAATGAAGGCTTCTGTAGAATATGTTTACTGCTGCATTTGCTGTGGCCATTACAAGGTCCACTTCTGTTTCATTAGTGCTCCACCCTTTCACTGAGCTGTTGATGTGTCCAGAATATTAGTCGACTCAAGGATGCCTTTCTGTACTGTTAATCCACCCTCTGATGTGACAGCATTGGTATCACATCACAGAAGCTGGCTAAGTAGTGTCACCACAGATCTTAAAGGGCACGATAAAATTACACTTAGGCTGAGGTGGGTCAGTAACATTTTTGTATCAAATCCCAAAACAAAATGCACCATTTGGATGCCACAAGTGTTTACTGTTTGGCTACAAGGCTTGAACCTTGGGTGAAACAGAAGAGTATCATTAAGATAAATGGCAAATGAATTTTAACAACTCTAAATTTTTTAGTGGATTTGGTTTTCAGAATTAAAAGAAATGCAGATGTCCTGCAAGGTTTCATAGTACAGTACTCACTCAGTTAACAGAATCGGTATAGGACTGTTTAAACAGAAAGCTTGAAGCAAATAAAAGGCTTTTTGTATTTTGACAAACTAAGGGTTTCAATTTTTTTCAGTGAACATAGCATTAATTTTAATGGTAAGCTACATTACCATGTAGAAGTCTATCTTAGTATGAGATGTGTATGCTGTTTATTGTTGTATGGGCATGAAAATATATTTGCTTATCTCAGTATTCAAGGGAAGTCTTGATTCCTGAGAAGTTAGCTTACCTTAGTCACAAGTGAAGTATCATTTTTTGCTAAGTAGGGTAAGGTTTAGAGATGCTTCTTCCTGTTTATAGTTAAGCCATACCTGATTAAAGATATTCATGTTTGGAGGTTATTTTTCACTTTTTCCCAGCTGACCAGCTGCCATCAGTGTTCCTTACAGTCCATCTGTTATACTGGACACACACAGCATTCTGCAAGCTCAACCCATCCAATGTGCGGAGCCAGTGAGGAGACTGACAGGCAGAGTGTCCTTTTGATGCTAGGGAGTGTGCCTTGTCAACCTTTCACCTTGGAAGCAATTGCAGCCTCTGAGAGGTGATTCACCCTTCCACATTTGAATCATGCAGCTTGCTTGGCATTAAATGCTACTATTATAGATAGTCTTGGCAGCTCCCCTCCCCCAAGGATGGATGGACCAGCATCAGCAGCTCACTTGCATCCTCTTCTATCCAGTTTTTCTTGTGCCTGTGCCACTGTTTCAAAACTGGTCATCTAGGGAGGAGTAAGGGCTTTATCCCTCTGTGCCTTGAGGCTGGCTTGGAAGTCCTCCTTGAAGAAATTCAAAATGTCTTGCCTCAATGTGATGATTTTTTTAGCCTGGAGAAAAGACGGAAGGGATTTTATGTTCTGCTACTTGGCTGCATTATTGGAGGTGTGCATTGTTCAGAATTACTTTTTTTTTTTTTTGTGAGCTTTATTAAGCTTATTGTAAGCACACGGAGTTCAAGATGCACTTCTGTGTCAACAGAGATGTATCTTGATGCTTTGAGAATTAACTGCAGGAAACCTTGGTAAATGGAGTGTAGTATATTATAGAGGCATTCAGGAGTTGAACTAGTAGAGCTGGAGTGTGTGGTATGTGTAGAAGAATGAGTTGGGGAAGAGGGAACATAGGAACTAGAACAGAGGTAGCTATATGTCTGTAGAGTGGGTGGGACACCAAATGAGTATATACAGTGTGTGCTTTCATACAGCTTAAAATGTTTTTTGTAAGTTAAATGTTACATTAGAAAATTAAGATCAAGATTTGTAGTGCTTATAATTGACTGCCACAGTCCCTGTGTTTAGCAACTCCACTATGTAGAGACTTCTGATTGCATCACAAGTGATCAAAGTTCAGATAGTGGCTTAGACACCTGTAAAAGCTAATAGAGGCAGTATGGGACTGAGGGATGTTGTTTGGTGGAGAACTAGGTGCCTATCTTAGGCAGTCCAGAGCTATTGAGCTTGTACAATGTGCAGTCACATTGAGCTGAGTGCGGATACTCGGAGGACAGCTATAGCAGAGCTTAGAAGAACTGCAGGGAGGGTAATACACCAGGAGAGAGGATAGGCCTCTACACAGGACCAGCAAGGCTGGCCCATGCCCTACCCCTTTGCTGTTCAAGTGACTGGATGACCTCATGGGGGAATTCTGAGGTAGGAATGAATGTGGACCTAGGCCTCTGTCTTGTGACCATGGAATAAATTAGCCAATTGGGTGCAGGTAGAGAAACTATTAAGCTCAACCTTGTGGGTTACAAAAAAAGTCCCTGTGACAATATTTTATGTATGTCACATTCTCATATTCCCTGTCTTTAGAACCGGCACAAGAGAGCTGCATGCAGCAGTTCTGCAAAACCACATAGTAATGAAGTTCAGATGTATAAAACATAGGATCATAACCTGGCAGGTAAGTAGAAAGTTAAAGTTAATGAATTGCACATGTGCATGTCTGTAAACGTGTGTGTGTGTGTGTGTGTGTGTGTGTGTGTGTGTGTGTGTGTGTGTGTGTGTGTGTATATATATATATATATATATATATATATATATATATATATATATATATATATATATATATAGGTGTACTACATTTGATCAACAGACCATTTGATCGACACTCATTTGGTCGAAAGTTCATCTGATTGAAAACCAGTATTCAAGGTGATTAACGTGGATTTGTCCCCCTCCCCAGTGTCGTGCGACCCTGGAGTTGTTACATATAGTTAGGGGGTGTGGGGGCACAGCCCCCCCCACCTATTTTCATTTAAAATGTGTACTTTTTGTGTTATTTTCTTCTTGTAAACGAAAATGTGCCCCCCACACCTCCCCTAACAATATATATATCAACTCCAGGGACACACGACATTGGGGAGGGGGACAAATCCCAGTTTTATGCCTTGAATACTGGTTTTCGATGAAATGAACTTTCGACCAAATGAGATCAAATGTAGTAGACCCATATATATATATATATATATATATATATATATATATATATATATATATATATACAGTGGATATAAAAAGTGTACACACCCCTGTTTAAAATGCCATGTTTTTGTGATGTAAAAAAATGAGGCCACAATAAATCATTTCCCACTTTTAATGTCACCTATAACCTGGACAATTTAATTGAAAAACAAACATCTGTTAGGGAAAAAATATAAAAAAATAAAAAACGCACAATCAGCTGGTTGCACAAGTGTGCACACCCTTAAACTAATACTTTGTTGAAGCACCTTTTGATTTAATTACAAGATTTGGTCTTCTTGGATAGGAGTCTGTCAGTATGGCATATCTTGATTTGGCAATATTTGCTCACTCTTCCTTGCAAAAGTGCTCCAAATCTGTCAGATTGCGAGGACATTTCTTGTGCTCAGGTCACCCCACAAATTTTCTATAGGATTTATGTCTGGGCTCTAGCTGGGCCATTTCAAAACTTTAATTTTCTTCTGGTGAAGCCATTCTTTTGTTGATTTGGATGTATGCTTGGGTCATTGTCATGTTTTGCAAATTTTAGCTGGGCTTGGATGTTTTTCTGTGTAAGAAAAGGCTTCTGTCTTGCAACCCTACCCCACAGTCCAGACAGATGGAGAATACAGGAGATTGTTGCTTCATGTAGTACACAACCTGTAGTTGCCATAAATTCCTGCATCTCTTTCAGTGTTGCTGTAGGTCTCTTGGCAGCCTCCCTGACCAGTTTTCATCATGTCTTTTCATTAATTTTGAAGGGATGTCCAGTTCTTTGTTGCCCCATATTTTCTCCACTTTTTGATGACTGTCTTCACTGTGTTCAATGGTATATCCAATGCTGTGGAAAATTTTTGTACCCTTCTCCTGTCTTATACCTTTCAACAATGAGATCCCTTTGATGCTTTGTAAGCTGTATGTGAACCATGGCTTTTGCTGAAGCAGGCAACTGAGTAATATCAGGAAAATCCTACTATGACAGCTGAACTTTATTTGGGGTTAATCGGAGTCTCTTTAATTGATGACAGGTGTGTGCCCAAGAATACTGAATGATATAATTAAATCAAAAGGTGCTTCAACAAAGTATTAGTTTGAGGGTGTGCACACTTATGCAACCAGCTTATTGTACGTTTTTTATTTTTTATAATTTTTCCCCTAACAGATTTGTTTGTTTTTCAATTAAATTGTACAGGTTATAGGTAACATTAAAGATGGGAACAGTTTGAAATGATTTATTGTGGTCTCATTTTTTTATATCACAAAAAACATGCCTAATATGTATTTATATATAAAATATGTGTGTGATACATAATATATATATATATATATATATATATATATATATATATATATATATATATATATATATATATATTATGTGTATGAACATATGAGCAGTTGTAGGTGGAAAGTGATATTTGACTGACTTGGGTAAGAAAGAAAAATAAAGGAGATTATTAAAAATAGTGAGACATGGACATGGAAAAAGTCCAAGTTGAAGCCGGTGGATTTATGGATTCTTTTGTTTGTTTTTTAGATATAACATAGTTGGAAGAAATCAAAGAGTTTGTAGGGATGATGGATGGGATGAACAAATCCAGTATGTAAACGTAAGTAAATGTTGTACAGTCTGCTTACCTTGTCTTGTTGAAAACTGTTGCAGGACTTCAGTGCTCTACAAAGTATTGTTTACCTGCTGTTAGCTATTCAGACGTGATATTAGAGGTGAAGAACTGCTGTTGTTTGTAAGAAGATTTGTAGAAGATTGAACTATAGGCTTTACCCAGGAGTTTATTTTTGTTTTTCATTTGCTGAATATTTTCATAAGGCTTGGTCTCCTATGTAGTATCCTGAGAAGAACACAGGAAGAGGTGCATTCCAAAACCTTTTGCCTTGAGGCATATTCCTTTAGTTGTCAGTGCATCTTTGAACTTACAATGGTGATGCTACTTCAGCTGATTATGTAGAAACTGTTGCTAACAGACAATGAACTTCTTTACACTTTGATTTTCATGACAGATTTTATAACTCAGTTTTTTTCTTCCTGTGGAAATGAAGTTTGCGGTTCCAAAGTCATTACGTTTTATTTAAGTTGAAGGAACTGCATTATTTCCAAAAAAAATAGTTTGCATTTGTCTTGCTTATTTTCCAGGTTAATGAACTGTCTTACAACTTTGTGTATTAATTTTATTTTCAGTCCGATACAAATGATAAGATGTCATGTACAGCTCCAGGGAATATTTGGGTTTCTAAAACTGAGAATGGACCCTATTCCTAAACTATGGTACCGTTAAAGTTCAGGAGATTAGTATTGCTTCAGTCTTTAATGTTGTTGAGTAGTTATCTCAGCACCCGCAGTGTACCTAGAATTGCCTCCTCCTGCAGTTAATATGGTGTTATGCACTTGTAGTATATATAAGTATGACTGTAAATTCTTTTTTATTAGTCCTGTCCACACTGCTGTCATTTCTGCATGCTAATCTTGATACTTTGACACTGTATGTCAATAATTAGTGTGACTTGTCTTTTTCTTGAGATGGTTGTCTTGGATCAGTTTTTTGAAGTAATAGTATTAGGTGATCCCACAGAATCTCATCTTCAGTGTCAGTAATGCTTTGTGGTTTGATCCCAGTGCTTCTTGTCTACTTCTGTGTTGTAGTGTTTGCACAATCCCCAGTGCAGCAATATTGCCATATTATGGTGCCTTTCTATACATACCCCTAACCATGAGTTTACCATGCCCATTGATGAGATCTGCTACTAGTTCAATTCTATTTTACAGAACCAGAGTTTGACTTTTTCTTGCACTTTATATTTTAACCAGTGTTTTTCAGAGCCCACTGTCCTGGGATGCTATTATTGACCTGTAATGTTTTGGCTTAAATTACTCTCCTTTACCATTTCTTTATCACATCTTGGTCATATGGTTGTTCTCTGTACCTGCCACTGTATTTTTTGACTTTCCAGTTATATTTCCTTTTTAGAGATCAGAGTGCAAAGTGTGGGTGCTATATCTTTAAGAAGCTTGCAAGGTTGTGTGTGCACGTATAGATTCCAGATACGTGCAATCCCTAGTGCTATTTTGTAGAAGCAGCCAGAGAGTATGCATGATCCCATTTTTTAGTTTCTATATAAGTTACTTAAGTTACAGTCAGTAAGCCTCGATAGTGACGTGCTTGTGTAAAATAAAGCTGCTTGAACAGAACCCACAAAGACTTGTTTATTCGTGTGCCAACACAAAAGCGACACTTTTCTTTAGATTTATTTTGTTTTCTTGGCACTTTTATTTGTTATCTGATTGTTTTCTACTTTTTGATTTCCATTCCCACAACATTACAAAATGCTTTTCCTAATCTTATCAAAGATCCTAGACTTCCTGTTTACACCTTTTATATGTTGTGGGAGTGAGTATACATCCCATTGGGAGGTCCTTTTTTTCCCTTGCCAGTTTAATGTCACCAAGTTTGTATCAATATGTTTATTTTTTTACTCTGCACCCAGGTATGAGAGTCTTTGGCTCCCAGTTGCTGTATGATTTTCTTTCCAGTGTTACCAGTACAGCCTACCTTGTTTGGAGTTTAGCAGTTTGCTTTGACATGAACGTCTCCAGCTTTGCTGACAGTGAAGTATAAATTGTTTTATTTTTGCAGGTGCTTTTACACACTGAGTTTTTATTGGGCTTGAAGTAGTGTTTCATGTAATTCTGCCACTATGAAGTTGTAGAACCTTGATAACTGGTCTAAGTTGAAGGCAGTTTCAAGTGGATCATAATAGTTGCTACTTAGTTATGTTAGGTTCCAGTTTCAGGTAGATGTTTACCTCCCCGATATTAGGAGAGTTTAAAGTTCCCTCTTTTCTTGTACTTACAGGATATGCCAACATTTTTTATGCCTTTCTGCCAGTAAGCTAGCCCCATGATGATGTAGCTATTCACTGCTATTTTTATGTGCCAGAAACTTTTGATCACCTGATCAGTGCTGGAGTAGCTGTAGCTATAAGGCTTGTATCCTGCTTAAGGATATAGCAGCCGGCCAGCTTCCAAAGAGTAATCACACCATCTGTGTTTTAAAGACTGTTGGCTCAAGCAGTGCTTAAGAAAGAATAGTTTGAGTGTCAGTCAGTTTTCCATTTTTGGGCATATAAGTTTTCATTTGGGGGGTTTTGACATCTTAATTTTTGACAGAAATGTTAACTTTTTCCTTTGAAATTATTTTAAGCTAGGAAATGTTTTTGACTGTCAATTTTAATGGGAGCGTTACTTTTGAGGCAAAAAGCTGTTAAGTTATTTGAAGCTGCTTTTCCTTTCTAAAGTATATTAAATTATTGTTGGGGCTGGGGTAGTATTTCTTGCTGTTGTGTGGGCAACTTAATTGTCATAACATCCCTGCATTCCTGCCTTATCAGACCCATTATCGAGTACAATGCCCCCTTCGGCATGTACCTTACCAAGCACATGCAGCAGTTGGATAGACCACAGAGGTTCCTGACCAGGAAAATCCAAGGTCTCAAACACCTATCCTATACAGATAGGATAAAAGCCCTGTCCCTCTACTCAGTCTCATACAGACTGCTCAGAAGTGACCTGTGTCTGGCATACAAGACCATTTCAAACCTAGCTTTGATGGAGTTGCTGCATATCCGTAAGATAAACTCCACTCACGCAATGCGCACACAAGGCCTTAACTTGGTCTGTGACATAAGTAGAACTTGTTGGCAGGATAGCTTTGCATCCCAAAGACTCCCCCATCTGTGGAATAGACTCCCTCTCCATGTCAAGCAGAGTACCTCTCTCGCCCTCTTTAAGAGGAACCTGGACGACTCGATGGGAAACAGAAATTATATCCCTGGGATTCCACCTGTGTCCCAGCTGGACAGGGGAAACAGGTGCTAACTTTGAGGGAACATTGGCAAAATTCTTGGCTAGGATTATAAGGGCCTCTGGGCCAATAACCTAGTATCATGCAATGAACCTATGCATTGTTTCATAGACTTGTATTAAAGTTTGGCTAGGATTAAGGCATCTGTTTCAGCTTTACTGCAGAAGAACCTGACAGTTCCTCAGTTTTTCCTTCCAGCCACAGGAAAAAAAATTCTAAGCAACCTTTGCCCCCTCAGCAGGCTCCTAGATTGTCACAGCTACAGATGGGGTGACTGCTGTGGACATTACTAGTTCCGTACAGCCAATCTTCACCCGGAGTTAGATAGTGGCTGTTGGAGTGCCCTTGTTGGGCAAGGTTGAACTACTTTTGTAGGTTTTGAAGAGCAGGGAGTATCTTTCTGCCTAGGCAGACTGGGGTCTCCCTCCCTTAGGAGTTTTTGCCTGTCAAAAGCAAGTATGCTTCTTTAGAAATTCATGTTAAAAAGAAGCAAACGTTCATACTTGTTTTCACCTGTTTCTGTTACCTTGAACAGGAGTGATTTAATGCACTTAGCTAAGGACATAATTCTGCCTGTTTCTTGTGAGAGAGGGGGTTTCTACACTGTTTGAGTATGTGCAACATTGAACAGGAAAATGATTGTGAGAGGACAACTTCTGTTTTCTATCTTCGGAATTTCAGGACCATGTTTCTTCTGACAGTCCCATGGAAGACTTTTCTTTTTCTGAACTGTATCAAAATGAATCCGTTTCAGTGGGATTATAATAATCCTTCACTGTTTTAAAGAAATGTTGTGATTTCTTACAAATGGAAGTTCCTGAACCTAATCCTGTTATTCCAGCATTACATCCTGTATCTTGCCTGACAGCCAGCCTGCTGCTCCTGAAAATCAGATTGTATGAAGTCCCACAGCCTTATAATGGTTTATTTTCTAATCCCAGATCAGATCTAGCAGTGATTTCCCTGGTAAACCCATCTGATGCTAAACATCTAGTTAATCCCAATCACCCCCCCTCTGACAAGGATGGGAAAACCCTAGAAAGATGTGGGAAAAAAGTGTTTTTTTAAACACATGTAGAATTCTCAGTTGTTAAACTCGCATGTTCAGTTTATGCTTGCCTCATCACTGAGTTTGAAAAAAAGCATTTTATTGTTTCTGTGTCCAGAATGGCCATAAACATTTTGAAATTTGCTTATAATAAAGCTGATGCCACATTTGGGGAGGGGGAGTGCAAATTTTATCTTCTATGCAGTGTATGCATAGTAGCCCAATATGTAGCTTCCGGTGCAGGCTCACATTACAGGCATCTTGAAACCTGGCAAAGCAAAATTTATAGACAAGCTGAGCAGGACCAAGACAGACCCTCATAAATAGAAAATGAATTGGGGTCTTCCAGGTATTAATCCAATTGTGTAGAGCACCACAGGTATTTGTTCCAGTCAGAACTATCCATTGGCAAAATTCTACTGTAGGACTCCATGCAAGAAGTCCCAGAAGTCCTGGAAAACAGTTGTGTTTCTTTTCTGTGGAGAGGATAGTTTTTGTATGCTTTTCTACTATATTACTTTTTCAGTAATATTCAGAGTCATTTTGAAGATTCAGAAGGAATCTAGAAAGATCATTATGGTGACTCCATCCTGGTCCAGGCAACAGTGGTTGTCCTTTCTTTTGAAATTGACCAAGATCATTTACTGTAAGCTTCCTTTTACACTGGACCTAATCCAAGACAGAGGTATGATTGACCTATTGCAACTTGAAATGTCTTCTACCGACTGCTTGGAAGATAGTGTTAATAGTCCTTTTGCATCTAGTTTCTGTGGACTTGTAGCAGGTATTACAGGAGGCAAAAACTAGGAATACTAGGAAATGCTATATTAGCATATACAGAAGACTTTCTAGTTGGTGCCAAGATAAAAACTAGGACCCTCTTAAGGCAATATTTTTAGAGGTTATTATCCACTTGCCTTTATTACTCTTCTATCAAGATGCACTTGCCTGTGATTTCAACTTGCCTCCCATTAGGATCCCACCTTTCAGTGCATCCCCATGTGAAAATATTTTTGAAAGGGGCTTCCCAAGCCTCATAGAAAACAGGTGGCTCCTTGGGATTTTAATGGTTTTAGAAGAATGAACTCTTGTTCTATGAATCTGGCCATCAGGCTGATTTGAGGTTCTAAACATGGGAAACATTTTTCTGATTGCTTTTGACTTTTGCAAGTAGAGCAGCAGTGTTGCAAGTTCTTACAGTGGGTCATTTTTATCTCATTTTCCACAAAGATAGGGTTTTCTTAAGAAATAATACATTTTTGTCTAAAGTGGTGTCAGAGTTTAGTTTGAGCCAAGCTATCAACCTTCCTTTTTTCCTGAAACTAAAACTAAGGGAGAAAGGATGCTGTCTACTCTGTCCACAGACATTGTTAGAAAACTAAAACTTTCAGGAATTCTGATCAGTTATGTTCTTGGGATGGTAAGAATAAGATGCATTCTTTCTCAGAGCAGGCTATCCCCTTTAAGGAATGGGTCGTGGAAATTATTCAGGAGCTATTAGAGAAGATAGAAATTTCTTCTGAAAATATAGCTAGGGAGTTGGATAAAGTGGAATTTAAAAATAGGATGGAAATAAAAGAAGGGGAGATATACTTAAGAAGTAATAAAAATTACTTAGAGGGATTGACAAATGTTTAAGGACTGGAAAGTAGGGGGAATCTCAAAGAAGAAGAAGAGGAGCAACTGCAGAATGCTTAAAAGAAAACAGAGGATTATCTCAATAATATGCATGAGAAGTCTGCTGTTAAGCAACTGTTTTTTGATAACTCTAGAGCGCAAAATCTTTTAGCACAAAGACCCGGGCAACAAAAAGTAGAAAGGGCTGTCATCAAGCTCATGGAGCTTATAACAAGGAATATAACAATGGAACCTGTAACAGTATTAAAAATATTTTGAAGATTCTATGGAAGTTTGTATAGAGCAGAGAAAAATGGAAATCAAGAAAAGGTACAAATGGAAATGGTTATGGAAGAATTAAATATGCCAAGGGTTAGAGGTACAGCAGGCTGAATTACTAACAGTTAAGATAGGAGGAGATGAGATAAAAATAGTGATATATAACCAATCTTCAGGAAAGTCCCCAGGAACAGATGGTATTCCTGTGGAAGTTTGGAAGCTAGAAGGGAAAAACTGATAAAGATCTGGAAGATTTTGTTTAACAGTATTAAGATAAGTACCAACATCCTGGAAGAAAGCACTAGTAGCTGTAATATCTAAAGAGGGTAAAGATCCATCAGATCCAGCTTCATACAGGCCCATTTCAATACTAAATCATGATTATAAAGTGTTTTTATCTGTAATGGCTAAAAGAATAGCAAAAGTAATGCCAACATTGATAGATATGGATCAATATGGTGTTATGGAGGGGAGGCAGAAATCTGACACCATTAACAGAATAGTGATGATCCAGTGGGAAGCAGAATGTAAGAAAATACCACTGTTGTTGTTAGGTCTTGATGCAGAGAAAGCATTTGACAGAGTAAGCTAGGACTTTATGAGCAGAACAATGGAAGCATTTGCATTCCCTGATAAAATTATAAGGATGATTAGGAGGATATATTAGTGAGTAGGGTCCTTTCTGATAATCTTTGCTTGAGCAGAGGAACCAAGCAGAGATGTCCTCTCTCCCCTTTATTTGCATTATATTTAGAAAGATTGGCAAAGAAAATAAGGGACTCGGAAATTTAAGGATATAATTGGTACTGTAATCAAGAAAAGCTGGCTCTGTTTGCAGGTGACATTATTTTATACCTGACAAAACCAGAAAGGGACATTACAGTGCTGTGGAACATGCTGAGCCAGTTTCAAACCTTTTCTGGATACAAAATTAATGAGCTAAAACAAAAACAATACCGGTACTGGTAAACTATATACCCACATATGAATTGGTTTAGCAATATCCATACTTATGGAGACATGATAAAATGAATTATTTAGGAATATGGATTGAAAATGATACCAATGAGATAGCTAAGAATATGTGGGAAGAGACTAAACAAAAGATAATACAAAAACTGAGAAAATGGAAGCTCCGTTATATGGATATCGATAGTAAGATACAAGAAGTTAAAATGTTTTTAGTCCCTTTTGTTATATATAAAGGTCAGGCATATTTTTCTCAACCAGAGGTGAAGTTGTGGATAGCAATTAATAAAGAAGTGAAGGATTTTATCTGGGGGGGGAGGGATGGCAAGAGTCAAGTGGGATAAGCTTAGTCTTCCAGTAGAACACAGCAGATTGCGATTACCAAGTTGAAGGGGTATTTCAGACCAACACAGTTAAGGCTCTTATGCATAGCCAAGCAGAAAACTATAATTCAAAACGGGAAGGGATGATGATGATGATGAAACAGGAGGGACTGGGATTCTGGATGCAGATCTTTAAGGAGAAAAATAATAATTCTTCTTCTTCTTCTTTCGGCTGCTTCCATTAGGGGTCGCCACAGCAGATCAGCTGTTTCCATTTCTTCCTGTCCTCTGCATCTTGCTGTGTCACACCAACCACCTGCATGTCCTCTCTCACCACATCCATAAACCTTATCCTAGGCCTTCCTCTTTTCCTGTTACCTGGCAGCTTCATCTTTAGCATCTTTTTTTCCCAATATACTCTGCATCCCTCCTCAGAACATGTCCAAACCAATGTAATCTTGCCTCTAATAATCATACAAAATATTATAGTCATAAAGCAGCAGAAGGTATTTTAGGAACTAAGCCATAGCAGAAGGTATTTTAAGAATTAAGCCAATACATTGATGGAGAAAGGAGATTCTGCCAATAGGGATGACTGCAATTAGTGATACAGACAATAGGCAAGAGGGGGCGGGAATATATTGGAGAACATTGGCAAAGGAACCAAGTTATTGGGAGCAAGTAACTTGAGAGGGAAAGGTAACAGAATGGGAAGACACCAAGAATTTATTTGGACTGTAGGTTAGAGATTGCCTTCCATATCAAGGGTTGATATCAGAGTATATGCAAAGAAATTGGTGGGGGGTCCTAACTGAAAGCCCAGCAGTGGTAGATTTTTTGGTAGACTCTACAACAGAAGTTGCCATTAAGAAAGAAATAATTAGTAAAGCATATAAAATATTGCATGATAACTGTAATAATCAATCACAGGAGGTTAGAAAGGATTGGGAAGAGAGATTGGATAAGCAATTCACAAAGAAACAGTAGGGGTATATGTATGTCTCCAGATATGCAACCAAATCCAGAAGATTTAGGATCTTTGCATGGAAGTGTTTACATAGATAATTTTATACCTCGAGCAGGCTCCAAAGAGTTTATCCTTAGCTAGACAGCAAATCTGGTGTCTGATGGGAAAGAAAGAGGTAACTGGGAACATATTTTCTGGGAGTGTAATGAGTAGGTGGACTTTAAAGATTCCCTGCTGTCTGCACTGTCAGAAATTCTGGGTGAGCAAGTTGGAGTAACTAGGGAAATTAATTTTTAGAGCTGTGATATAGAATCGAAATTGCCAAGACATATTAAGGCCATCTGTGTCTAATTATGATGGCTGCCATAAAAGCAATTACTAGAAGATGGAAATCAAAGTCTAAACCAACTTTATTAGAAGTAATGAAGACAGTAACAGAGAAAAAACAACTGGAACTGGGATCTTTGGAAGGGTAGGAGCAAATTACATAGGAAAAAAAATGGGAAATGTGGGATCAATTCATGCAGAGGAGGAACGAGGTTTAAAAGAAGGCAGGATTTGCATATACTATATAATGGTTGACTGCCAATGACTGAATATATTAAAAGTGATGTATAATGTTTGCAGCTATAGCTGTGTTGGCATGGTTTGTAAGGTATAATGTTTGCATCTGAGATTGTGTTGTTATGGTTTACTTTCATTTATATAAATGTAAGCTTGCCTATGTCATACAAAAAAAGATATCCTGAAATGGTTGTCTCATGCTATTATCTGTACCACAGTAAGGCATTTCCAGGCAGGGTCAAGGCTCATTCCACCAACTATTTGGCATTGTCTGTAGCTTTTTGGAATGGGTTGGATTCTGGATGTATTCCAGAAGCAGCAGTTTGATCCTGTGTGCAAATCTTTACAAAGCACTGTAGTCTAGATTCCTTCTCCACATCTAGGTCAGGTTTTGCTAGGACCATTCTCTTGGGGCTCTTGGAATCTTTCTCTTCCACCTCCCAAAAGTATTAAACTAGGGTAAGTCTACCTATGCAGCTAAGACTACAACTGCAGTGATCAAATGGATAAATAGTACAAATGTGTAAGTTAGTTTACTATAACAGTGTCTGTTGAATGATCACTGCATCCCTCCATCCCCCTGTTTTTGTTGCCAGGGTGATGACCTACATTTTTATTTTTGTACCATTGTTCTCTTGTAGGGCTCTACCTCCAGCTCAGTTGGCATTTAAGCTCTGAAGATCGTTGCACCCAGACTTCTTTCTTCAACTCTACTGGAGCCCATTAGTTGTTTGGGTGCATGGAAGGTGTCCTTAAGAGGTTTACTATCAAAATTTTGAAACGTACTCCGTCGACTTTACTATCGTCGAACATGGAAGTTCAAAAACGGTAATATCGATGTCAAAAAAACAATCTAGGAACGGGTTTTAACATGGGTCGAGGTAGGTGTTCAGTATTATTCCAAACTACAAACATCTCCCCTACCTCGAACCATATTAAAACCCATTCCTAGATTGTTTTTTTGACGATAGTACAGTCGACGGAGTACGTTTTGACATTTTGATAGTAAACCCCTTAAGATTTGGAAGCTGACAGGCTGTTCTATCCTTAGCAAGATTTAACTTGTATTGCCAAGTCTGCTACAGCAGTAATCATTCAAACATCTTCTGTTATGGTTAGTTTACTTGCACAGCTGTACTTTGCCTGATCTCAGTTCATCATTTGAGGAATCTCAATTACATAACAGCTAGAGAAATAGCGCTCACCTATGCTTCTTAAGTCTTTCATTACTTGGGTCTAATTTGATTTATTTTTCCCATGACTGACATGAAATTTTCAGTGGTAAGTTAATTTTTTGCTGTCCTCTTAGTGACAGTACAGCACATCTCCCCACAGAGCTTTTAGTCCTCTTTAGTGATTTTTGAGATTGCCCGGGTCTGTATGCTGTTCTACTTAAGCTCCTTGACATTTGTTAATGGCTGCATACTTTACATCTTAAATTGTGGCATGGGTATAGTTATATTCTGTTTCTCTACCTCTTGCAGCAGTGACTTAACTGGAGGGTTTTTGTGGGAAATACTGGAAAAGCTTACTTGTGTGTGCTAGCCCTTAATCTTTTGTCTGTCATCGGGTATGTACATCTCTCCAAACTAGCTGTGTAATTCATAAAATACCTTCTCTTTGCTCACCTAGTGTCTAATTACCTGTTGCAGTTCCTTATTAACAGTTGACAGCATGAGGATACCAAGCATTAAATGTTCTCCGCAGCAGACTTTTTTACTTATCAATGATTTAACCATGACAACTAAACTATTCTGCATTAAATGTGTTTAGTGTTGGTTGTCCTAAATGATTGAAAACTAGTTATTTCAGGAGATGTACACACACACATATATATATATATATATATATATATATATATATATATATATATGTCTGTGTGTGTATAAATAGACATATAGAGGTGATATGTAGATATATGCACTCTGTACAGCAATTGCTTGATGACTTTGGATATAAGAAAATAATATAAGAAAATATTTTTTTTTGCAGGGAGGCTGCCCAACCCCAGGATTTGTTCAGTCTTGGATACCTGTCTGCAATAAATGATAGACAACTGTTGTTCAGACACACTACCAATGCAATGAAATTGATATGTATAGGTATAGTACTTTTTTTGTCCATTCAGCATAGATATGTTTGTAACATATGTTCTAATTCCGAAAAACTGACAGTTGACAGCAACTGTGCATGCTTAAAGGATTAACCTCAGAACAGACGGAACAAAAAGCAGGTGTTTTTGTAGGGGTGTAAGCCTTCCTGCATCCCCCACCATTTGGGGATTGTTATCACACACATCAACCATCTGTTTGTGTTGACCAAACAAACATTGACCATGGGTCTTTGTGGTTAAGTCGACCAAATATGTATAAAATCTTCCTGAGTACTATTAAGCTTCACATAATTGCACAGCAATTCAAGTTCAAATAATTAATCCTTTGGCCACCTTACCATCTGCCTGTGGAAGATGCCAGTCTGGACAGGCCTTGGGCAACCCCCCTCTCCTTTGGGGCCACCTTCTCTCAGGAAGACCTTCTTGGTAAGGTCTGCAACATCCCCCATGTATAATTTTGGCCTCGCTTATCTTTTCTGCCTTTTGCCACAGAAAGAAGGAGAAGAAATCTTACCTTTGGCCAAGCACATATCCAACTACTGGATACTCAGCCCTAATTTATCTGTCTGCTTGTAATTCTGAATGGGGGCGGGGAAAGCTCTCCTTCATTGATATGTGTACCCCATCTCTGTCATAACTGTTTGGCTACTCAACCTGTATGCTTGGGAGACTAAAAGCCTCTTCAAGCCCTTCAACAGTTTGTTCATAGTATTAATTAAGCACTTCATTCTCTGCATTGCTGTACTGCACCTAGTCCTCTCCAGCTTATTTACTGAACAGTCTCCAGTAATTCTGTATTTGGTGTGATTTCCCCCCTTTCCTGCTGCAGCAAAATGGCCTCCAGAACACTGTTTAACTTAGGCAGGTAATGCAGTAAGAATCGAATTTGAGGCCTGTTCTTGCTTGAAACTCCAAACCATTTAACAGTACATACAACGTTCGTTCGAGCCCCTAATCCAGCTTCCGTTTGTATTGCAGCCAGCATTGTAGCCTCTTCACATATGAGTGACTTGAGTCCACTGCAACCTTTGTTTCTTTGCTCCCTGAGCTGAAAGAAATAAAAAAAAAAAAGTAATCAAATCCCCTCGTAATATAAGCTCTGCGTGTTGAACCTCCACCTGCTTAATATCCTTCTGGAATTCTTCCAGCCTGTGTGCTTAAGAAGCTGCCCATATCTGGAATAAACATGGAGCATTACTGCCTCTGTCTAGCCTAGCCAGCTCCACTGTTTTCTTAAGTACAGATCTTAGTAACCATTTGAAATGTCAGGACCCAGTAGAGCACATACTGAAACATACATACTGAATGGGCTAAAAAAAGGACTTGCATATACTAGGTCCGTGGTGACCATTTCTCAGAATATTCCCCTTTTCTCTGAGACTTGAAGATGTCAGATTTTAAGTTTTGTGGGTGAAGAGGACTTGCCCCTGGTGCAAAACATGTTTAAAGGAGAAGAGTGATGTTTGAGATTAGCTCTTTTTAATTTTCAATCTTTTTATTTCCCTGCCTGTTGGCACTTGGCATTTTGAGTCCAGTCATTTCAATAGGGAGCCATGGCCCTAAATGGCTATGTTTGTAAGTGAAGTCCCTTGCTGGTGGTAGAATGGTCCTCACTGCTTATCCCACTGCACGTAATACCTATACAGTACTTCTACCAACTCCATGCATAACACTGTAGGCAAATGAAGCCATAGCCATCGACCCTTCCATTTCCTTCCCTTCCAGCTCCATCTTGAACCCTGGCCATATAAACATAGTGCCCTTCTTCAGACATCTGAACATTCTCTCATGGCAGCATAATCGACTAACCCTTCTTTTACTTGGCTGCACTAGTTCCGACCACCTGAATTCTCTACAGGGCCTTTAAGAAATAGGGCCTAAATAAGAGCCCAAGCAAACCTTGGGATGGCATCCCATAACTCCTTCACACCCTTGGCATTATGGGGTAACCCGTATTGTGCTTGCATGAGGATTCTCTCCCCAACCCTTAAACATGGCACACAACTGAAAAGACTTTGCCAATTCACTGCATCCCAAGCTTGCTGAAACCAGTTCAGTGTCTCTAAATAACTTCTAGCCTTGGCAGGACTTCAACCCAAGTCCCAAATTATCATAGTATAATTTCTAATCTGATGAAGGGATGGACCATGAAACTTGCTGTGTTGCACTTAGTTTCAAGAAAACCCTGTGTGTCATAGTCTTGCATTACCTTTGTTGTTGAACTGAGAGAGTTTTATCACTGGCCAGAGTTCACACACCACTTGACCAATAAATGGCCTGGAACTTGCTCTGGCCCTGTAGTTGCATTTGGAGCCGGACTTCTGAAATGTCCACACTGTAAATGAGAGTAATCTGCCAAATGAATTTTCAAAAAGTGTCTTGCTGTTCTGCCTTTATCTAAATGGTTATCTAACCCAAGCTGATTCTTTGAAAAAGCTGGGAGCCTCTCTAACCTGAAAATGACCTGCCTCTTGAGCTTGGGATTCTCCCTCAATTTAAAGCTAAACCTTACCTCCTCATACAGACTACTATTCGTAGCAGCCCTGTTCAGTTCAAGATGTCAAATGGTCTTTCTCCCCTAAGTAAAGGTGGCTTTTTTGGCCCATTACTTTGTATCAGTATCCCAGCAGGAGTAGGTGATTGCCAGTGGAATTGTCAGAGCTCTGGGATACATGGCTGCATTCATCCTGATGACTCCCTTTTGAAAACTACACATGAGGAAAATATACAGTGTTTCTTGAAAAAAACTAATGCCACCATAGTTGTCCCCTAAGCTTCTCCTATGCTTGCTTGAAGAAAGAGCTGTTATGGTGGATAGAAGCCAACTATCAGAACAGCACAATTGTCCTCTAAGCTTCTCCTATGCTAGAAGAAAGAGCTGTTATGGTGGATAAATGCCTACTTGCAGAGTAAGGGGGAGACACTTACTGTATTCCTTGGAGAGACAAATTATGACCTCAGATTCTTCAGATGTTGATACAGAACATCATTCCGGTGTGGTACATGAACAGAATGCATTCACTACTTGGTGCCAGAGTTTTAGTAGCCACCATCCGCTCCTTCTCCCCATCATATCCTTGTGTTGATGTCAACTGAATACATTGCTTTCCTTAAAATGTGCTATCCTTCTGTGCTGTCTAACAGGTTTCCCTTACCATTACTCTGCTGAGAACAGTAGGGATGGATTTTAGTCCTGGCTTAAGGTTCTGGGAGTGTGGCTGCAGGTTTTTTGCAAGAAATACCTGCAAAAATGGCAGTGACTAACAACCCTTAAACCTGACGTCCTGAACAATCCCTACTAATCCATCCTAGAAGGCTGTGAGCCACCTTCATCTGTTTACATATGTTCCTTTCATTTCTCCACTCCTTTATTGAGCTGAGTGTAACAAGGCCCTGATTTGGTCTAACACTACCTCACCAGAGGTTTTGCAGGTTTAGTTTGCCATGTGGCACACAGTGTGCCTTTGGTGATTTTTTTTTTTGTCTACCCTTTCCTTAGCTTCACTTGATGTTCTTCGTGTTTCACTGTTGCAGTCATCATATTTGGGTTATCCCTGCCAGGGTAGCCCTCGGCCAGCCCGAATACCAGAGGCTTAGTATTTCTGCGTCGGTTGCTGTCGATTCAGGACTGACGTCAGATCATCAGTAGTATAAAGTAAGGCAGCCAATGCCATTACATCAGTCTTTCTTGCCACAGAGCCCAAAGCAGAAGCAGTTTGCATGAGTGCCTATCGGCCACTACCTGAGTTTCGTCTTCCAAACTGAAGCTGAAGTCTTCTAAAGCTAAGTACCCCATTGGGATCCTTTTTTCTTGCACTAACCGATGTCAGAAAAAAGTTAACAATTGTCTCGCCTGTGGAAAGCAAATACCACACTGAGACTTTCATTCTTACTGCGTCACTTGCTTAGGCCCAGACCATGATGTCCCCTGCTGTCGCTTTTGTACTTTGTTCAATGCCAGAACTATACGTCGTTGGGCCCTCATTGTAGCTAGATATTTTCGCTTACAGTCCTCAGATTGCAATATGGCTTCAGTATGCCATCCAGCAGCAGATCTTCCAAAAAAACATAAGGATAAAGACAGAGATAGACCACACAGGTCCAAACCTACCGACGACGCTTCTGTTAAGCTAGTCGTCATTTCTCCAGTCCGCAGTGAGGCGCTTTTGCAGCCCCTGCTGCCCGTTTCTGTGGATTCGCAGGCCGGTACCGAGACCCTTTCAGAGTCCAGTATGCCTAAAAACTCTTCTTTGACTAAGGATGCTGCGGTTGTCTCTCCCTTGGATGGGTCCGGAGCCTCTGAACAGGCACTGGCTTCCGAGGAAGTACTTCACACTACCGATTCTCAACACAAACCAACGACTTTGTTTGTGTATACTGTTCTTTCGAAACTACCGAGCTTCTAAGGCCCAGGGTACGAACAACACCCAAGAAACCGACGACCCAATCTCTGGCACCTGCTTCCTTGCCTCAGTCTCAAATGCTTAAAATGGCAGAGCACCTTATCTTGCTGATCAGGGGAATCCAAGCTACCCATTCCAAAAGAAAGAGATGTGTTCCCAGTAGTTTTGTCTGAACAGGAGTCTGATGACTCTGATGCATCTGAATATGAACACATGCAACACCTCTCTGCTTATGAGGATTCTGATGCAGAGGACTCGATTCCTTCAACCTCTCCCCCCGAGGGCTTTTCCTTTGGGGAAACCCTTCCCACCTTAAGGGAGCATTTCCAATGGGAATGTCAGGACTACCCTCAGTCTAAAAAGAGACTTGGAGAATTCTTAGATCTTCCACAGCATACACCCCTGGTCATTCCCCCAGTCCTGGACGTTGTGGACGATGTTTTTCTGGAATACAGTTTGACTCCTAACACCCTCCCTCCTGCACCCAGAAAACCGGACAGTTATTACAGAGTCCCTGGCTCACACAAATTTCTTTTTAAAAATCCTACTGCTAACCCTGAGGTAATTTCTCAAAGGCCTAAATGAATTAAATCAACCTCTGCTAAGAATCCCACCCCCTCAGACAGGGATTTCCGAGCACTAGACAGATGGGGTAAAAAAGTATACACCTCTGTTACTCTTGCTATCAGAGCACTAAATTGCCAGTTCCATATGCTAAAATTTCAGCAACATACCATGGAACTCCTCAAACAAAAAGTGTCTTCCTTTCTGCTTGTGCAAAATCTAAGGAGTAACAACAGTTAATGCATTCTGCAAGTCAAGTAACTAAACACACCTTGCACTGTGGTTTTGATGCCCTAGAAGCTTCTTTCAGGGCAGCACTCACCGGTTCTGTCCTTAGAAGCATGTATGGCTTAAGGAACAGCCCTAGCCAGACCATGTTAAATCTAAATTGTTGGATGCACACTTGCACAAAGACAACTTATTTGGCACTAAGGCAGAGAAGGTCTTAAAAAAAGATGGAAGAAAAAGCTAAATCTATGCAGACAGTTAAGGATTTCTTACAGGTCCAGCCACCCAGGTTCAGCAGGCATTGTCCCTCCAAGCACTGGTCCTTTCCTGCTCCAACCAGGTCAGTTCAGCCCAGACCCTGTGGAAGCAGACGCCCCAGACAGCAGCCACAGGGAATGCAGAGATCAAAACAGTGGAATTCCTCCACTTCAAAAACAGGGAGTTCTAAGCCACCCCCTCATGGTAAGAACTCACAATGACTCTCCTCTCCTCTCCCACTCCTTCCCTCTGACCAACTTCACTTACCCCTAGGAGGAAAACTCTCCTTTCATGCAAGCACCTGGGCCACCATTACCAACGACAACTGGGTCCTCAACATAGTAACCCAGGGATACAAATTTTCTTTCCACACTCTTCCAACTCCAAAAAGGTTCCCAGATCTATGTCCAAACCAGTGGGCAGAGGCGCAAAAGCAAGTCCCTTCCCTGCTCTCTATGAGGGCAATAGAGCACGTTCCTGCAGAACAGAAAGGCCAAGGTTTCTACTCCAGACTTTTTCTGGTACCCAGGAAAGAGGGCACCTGGTGCCACATCCTCGATCTATCCATTCTAAACACCTTTCTGGTGATACCAAAATTCAAAATGCTCACCCTCCAGCAACTGCTACCCATGCTCTCCAAGGATGCTTGGCTAGCCACCCTAGACCTAAAAAAGGCCCACCTCCACATTCCTATCAGGGAATCATGCAGGAAATATCTACGTTTCACGGCAGGATCTCTTCACTTTCAGTTCTCTGCACTTCCCTTTGGCTTATCTACTGCTCCCAGCATTTCACAAAATGCCTGGCTCCAGCCATTGCCTTTTGCAGACAAAGGAATATCCAAATTTACCCTTAGTTAGATGACTGCCTAATTCAGGCGGACAGTCAGGAAAAGCTGCTCAAGCACCTGGCCTTTGTAAAGTCCCTACTGAGCTCCCTAGGGTGCAGTATCAATGAAAATAAATCCAAACAAGTACCCACCCAAAGAATTATATTCCTGGGAGTAAGCCTGGACACAGCATCCCAGATGGCATTCCTTATACCAGAGAAGCAAACTTACCTGACAGCCTACTTCTCTCAACTAGCCATCAGACCCCAGTTATCGGCAAGGAAAATCCTGCAAGCTCTGGGGTTCATGGCATCTTGCATTCTACTCATTCTGTATGCCAGACTGCATATGAGGAAACTTCAGTGGTACCTAAAAAGTCTTGGGTGTCAACACTTTCAAGACATGGAAACTCTTATACCCATGATACCTTGCCTCAGAAAAGATTTTCTTTGGTGGGCAGCAGCATGCTCCCACAACAAGGGACTAAGTTTCTCACCACCCTCACCACCCAGACCCTCACCACAGATGCATTAGACTATGCCTGGGATGCACACCTGGAAGGCAGGTGCATACAGAGCCAATGGAGTCCACAGCAAATCCATCTGCACATCAACCAAAAAGAGATGTTAGCTGTCCAGCATGCATTGATAGCTTTCAGGCTCCTTATCTCCCCAGGGACTCTCCTGATCAAAACAGACACCACTGTGATGTGGTATATCAACAAGCAGGGAGGGACTCACTCCTACCCTTTATGCAGGCTGGCCATGACCTTTTGGCACACAGCCTCTGCCATGCAACTCCACCTGTTAGCACAATTCCTGCCAGGTTCTCTAAACTCTCTGGCAGACCACTTAAGCAGAACTTTTCTGGACCTATACGAGTGGCAGCTAGACAAAAGAACCTTCACCCTAATAACTCAGAAATGGGGCACCCTAAAGGTCAACCTCTTTGCCTCCCACACCAACCATCAGCTCAGCAAGTTCTGCACCAGAGAGCATCACTGCATGGCTTGGAAAGTGGATGCCCTGTCCTTCCCCTGGCTCTATCGGTCTATGCCTGTCCTCCACTACCTCTCATCCCCAGGGTACTGCTCAAAATAAGGGAGGAAAAACCAAGGACAATTCTTATTGCTCCAGACTGGCCTCACCAGCACTGGTACCCACTGCTGCGCAGACTGTCACCACTGCCACAATGGCATCTCACTCAGACTCCAACCCTCCTGACCCAGAGTGAAGGAGAATTCATACATCCCCAATTGCAGACCATCAATTTGGCGGCTTGGCTTATTCCATAACCACCGATCAATCTGCCAATCTCAGTAAAGAAGTTCTAGATGTTATACATGAGGCCAGACACCCTAGCACTAGAAAGTCTTATGCTGACAAATGGAAAAGGTTCTGCACCTGGATTCAGGCTAAGGGAGCTGATACGGCACAACCCTACCTCCCTCTCATCCTGGATTACTTAGCCAACCTGCTACACAGTGATCTCTCTTTTTCCTCTATTAAAATTCATGCCTCTGCTATCTCTGCTCATTTCCCCACTGAGTAGCCCCTTTTCTCACACCGTCTGATCAAATAATTCCTAAGAGGTGCTTACAACCTGAGGCCACCCAGAAGAGCACCTACCCCAGCTTGGGACCTTAACTTTGTATTGGAAAAGCTCACCCTGCCCCCCTTTGAACCAGCATCTTCAGCAGAGTTAAAATTTCTCTCCTGGAAGACAGCTTTCCTTCTGGCCATCACTTCAGCCAGCAGGGTCTCCGAGCTACAAGCACTCATGACTGTGGAGCCCTACATCATTTTCCATGCTGACAGGATTTCCCCCAGGACTAATCCATCCTTCATGCCCAAAGTGGTGCCCAGTGTGGCTCTCAACCAATCCATTCATTTGCCCGCTTTTTTCCCTAACCCACAGAACAAGGGGGGAAGGATCCTACACTTTCTAGATGTGCACAGACACCTCATATTCTGTTTAGACAGGACTAAATCCTTCAGGAAGTCTGATCAATTGCTGGTTAGCTTTGCTGCAGGGGCAGAGGGCAAAGCCATCTCCAAACAAACAATTCCTAAATGGATAGCAAACTGCATTCTGTTACAAGCAACACGGAAAGCCTCCCCCAAGGGGGTCAGGACTCATTCCACCAGAGCAGCCTCCACCTCTGCAGCTTCCTTCAGAGGAGTCACCACCAGGGACATCCTGGAGGCTGCCACCTGGACATCTGTTCACACTTTCACCAAAAATTACCACCTGCCTATCTTCTCCAAATCCAGGACAGGGTTTGGCATCCTAGCCAGCCCCTAGTCTCCTTGACTGCCTCCACCCTTTTCCTCAGCTTTGGGAATCAACCTAAATGTGATGGCTGCAACAGTGAAACATGAAGAACATAATACAGTTGTGTACACTTACCATAAATGTAGATGTTTGAGTGTACTCACTGTTGCAGTCCTGGTTTCCCTTCGTCCATCCCCCTCTTCTTTCTTCTCTCTCCTTAAAGGGACATTTTGGTATTTACTTTCTACTGGTGGGGTTCTTCCACCAGAACCTGGCTCCGACTTGGGGGCTCCTGACAGGGCAAGAAAAACTGATGTAATGGCATTGGCTGCCTTAATTTATACTACTGATGACCTGATGTCAGTCCTGAAGTGACAGCAACTGACACAGAAATACTAAGCCTCTGGTATTCAGGCTGGCCAAGGGCTACCCTGGCAGGGATAACCCAAATGTGATGACTGCAACAGTGAATACACTCAAACATCTACATTTATGGTAAGTGTACACAACTGTACTTTCTGTTGATCTGTTCCACTAGTGGTTCCCTCAACTCCAGCTGTGCTACAATATAACCATTCTTGGGTTGTGTATCAGAGGTCATGTCCCAATTTGTGTACTTCCTCATCTAATAAAAAGTGAATGTAGCCACTGCAAAAACTGATCATGACCATTCTAGCTTAAAATCCTCTTACATTAGTTTTCTTGCTTCTCTTTTAGTCTCTGGTCTCTTGCTCCCTCGGGGTCCTGTTTCTGTAACTGTGCATTGCACAAGGCCCTGCCAAAGGATCTGAGGCATGACCACCTCCCTGGTGAGTCTGTCAGAATTTCTCTTTGTTAAGAAGACCCTACTGTCAAAACAAACTTTCTACCTTTTGGGTTTCTCTTTGGGGTTTCCTCTTCTCTTGAATCCACAGGCTTTTTTTTTTTTTTTTATGTTTCTGTTAGGAAAGTTATAAGCACTGATGCCAAATAGACATTGTTATTAGGCAGTCTGTTGTATCTGTCCATTTTGCTTTAACAAAATAAGCTTAGTAGCTGGAGTGTCAAAGAGAGAGTACTTGACAGCTTATTTAAATGTAACATTGCCTTCGTATGTCGACGTATCCCAAAGTACCTTATGTCTTTACTGCTGATCATATTGGAGGACTGTTTCCAGAATCCTGATAGCTTTGGTCTATTTTGCTGTATTTTTGAATGTCTGTCTCCAAAATGAGTTGACCTGATCATGAAATTTAACTGAAAGGTTACAATGAGTGCCTATAAACAGTCTTAAATTGTGTTTCAAGCCTCAAAGGCAAAGGAACAGTTTCATAGGTTCATAGGTTCATAGGTAAGTACTAGGCTATCTGCCCATGGGCATTTATAAGCCTAACCACAGAGTGATGGCTTTCGCCTCCCCATTAGGTTAGTAACCTGGGCCTCTGTCAACAGGGCTCCTAAAGTGATCCCAGGGTAGACCGTATGATTACCCATCCACTTATCAAGATTTCTCTTGAAGATGGTCAGAGAGGAGCTCTGTCGAATACGGATTGGGATTCTATTCCAGAGTGAGGGGAGTCGCTGGGACAGGAATCTATCCCTCCAGCATGTCCTGTTTATTGTTGTACATAGGTTCAAGTCGCTAGAACAAGTGATTCTGAGGGATCTCGTTTTTTTGAGGTGAAACATGTCCATTAGTTCAGGGTTTGACATGGCCCTATAGGTCAGACATAGGTCACCTCTGAGAAGACGGTAAGCGACTGAGAAGAGCTGGAGCTTTTTTAGTCATGCTTCATAGGGTAATTGTTTAAGGCCCTTAATCCTCTTAGTGAGGTACTTCTGTGGTCTTTCTAGTTGTTGCAGGTGTCTAGTGAGGTACATCCCAAATGGGGCATTGTATTCTATTATGGGCCTAATGAGTGAGGAGTAAAGGGGCACAATCACCTCCTTGGATCTGGATGAGAAACCCTTTGTGATCAGGTGTGCCACATAGAAGGATTTCCTTACCATTTTGGCTATGTGGTTATCAAAGGAGAGCATGCTATCTACTTGGGTACCCAGGTCCCTAATTACTTCTTCTATACTTAGTGGATTCCCATCTATGTGGTAGTTTGTAGGTACTTTGTTTTTCCCAAATGGGATTAGTATGCATTTTTTGGCATTTAGCTTGAGACCATGACTTTGACACCAGGTGTCTGTCTCTGTCAGACCCTTTTGCAGGATGTCTGTGTCAGCTGAAGAGTCAATTATTGCACCCAATTTACAGTCATCTGTGAACTTGGTTAGCCACAGTCCCTCCGCCTTTGCCTGTACTTTGGAGAAATATATACTGAACAGGAGGGGTCCCAGGACTGAGCCCTGTGGGACTCCGCTTGTGACTGGTTTAGAGTCAGACATGGCGCCTGCCACTCTTACCGTGCGGGTTCTGTCTGAAAGCCAATTGGCAACCCATCTTGGGACATAGGGGTTAATATTTAAGCGGGTGAGTTTGTCTATGATTCCTGAGTGTGGGATGATGTCGAACGCCTTAGCGAGATCCAGATATGCTGTGTGGACCACCTCCCCTTCATCTATGGCCTTGGTGACTGTTTTGAAGAAGTCGACCAAGTTCAGGAGGCAAGATCTGCCTTTAACAAAGCCGAACTGAGTGGGGTCCAGTGTCCGGAGGTTCCCAATGTCCCTGTTAATGAGCTCCATGATAATGCGTTCCATGGCTTTGCAGACCAAGCTAGTCAAGCTTATAGGGCGATAGTTCCTAGGGTCATTTGTGGCACCACCTTTGTGGAGTGGAATGACTGCTGCTGTACACCATTCTTTGGGTACATAACCTGTAGAGAGGCTGAGTTTGAATAGTGATTTGAGATGGGGGGTTAGTTCATTTTGAAGCTCATGTAAGACACAACCTGGGATAGCATCTGGTCCCATTGATGCTGTGTTTTTGGCCTTTGCAACGGCTGTCTTTACTTGTGTGTCTGAGATATCTGGAGCGCCACATTCTTCTGGGATGGGTGCTAGCCCCTTTGGTGGAGAGGGAGGGGTGAAGTTTGCACTGAACTTGTCAGCCAGGATGTTGGCAATGTCGGTTGGTTCAGTGTATTTATGGCCATTATGCACTAGCTCAGAGCATATCTGAGAGTTTGCCCCTAGACTCTTGACATAGTTAAAGAAGGCCTTGTGGTTATCCTTAGAGTCATTGGCTATTTTTCTTTTGAAGTTGGCCTTGGATGATTTAATGAGAGACCGCAGTTTTTTATTGATGTTAATCAGAGATGCCTTCTTATTTTGGGATTTTGTTCTATCTTGTAGGAGTTTCCTCCTTCTGTTGTAAAGTTTATTTATGGCCAGGGTCCACCAGACTGGCTTCTTCTTTTTTGGGGAGTTGGTCTTGGTTTTACTTGGGATGGCTCGGTCCATGCATTCTTGAAGCTGTTCATAGAATGCAATTGTAAAGGATTCTGCCGATGGGTCATCATTGGGAGCTTTGAAACTTCCCACCTCGGTCTTGAGGAGTGTGAAGTTGGCTTTAGAGAAGTTTTTTACCTTGATTTCCTTGACTAGGGGGGGTCGGGATGTGGATGTCCAGTGTGATTAGTTTGTGATCTGATCTTACCAATGACGAGTTCACCTCAGGTGTGGAACATAGGTTCCCCATGTTGGTGATGACCAGGTCCAGTATGTTGTCACCTCTTGTGGGAGTGGTGACCAGCTGTTCAAGGGTGTTTGAGTTTATAAACTCAAGGAAGCATTGGGCTAGGGCGTTTGAGCTAGAGTAGTTTTCCCAGTCAATGTTTGGATAGCTGACGTCACCCAGTAGCATGGTGTTGGGTAGAATCTTCATACTTTCTAATGTTCTCAGGAATGCCGACCCCACCCCCTGCCCAGAAAACCAGAGTGCAAAACTTCTCTAAAGCAAATTTCACACTCCTCAAAACTGAGGTGAAATCCTTCAAAGCCCCCGGGCCTGTGGAAAATACGGCCCAGACCGCAGAATCCTTTATAAACACATTCTATGAACACCTTCAGGAATGCATGGATCATGCGATCCCAAATAAAACCAAGACCCAATCCTCCAAAGGCAAACGTCCTGTCTGGTGGACCCCAGCCATAAACAAACTATACAATAGAAGGAGGAAGCTACAAAATGATAGAGCAAAATTCCAAAAAGGGAAGGCATCTCTAATCAGTATTAGCAAAAAACTACGGGCACTCATAAAATCGTCTAAGGCCAGCTTCGAGAGAAAAATTGCACAGGACACTAAGGATAATCACAAGGGTTTTCTTCAGTTATGTTAGGAACCTGGGTGGTAATTCCCCGATATGCTCAGAATTAGTCCAAAATGACAAAAAATACACCAAATCCACAGACATTGCCAACATCCTAGCTGACAGGTTCAGTGCAAACTTCTCCCCCCCTCCCCACCAAAAGGGCAAATATCTATCCCAGCAGAGTGCTGCCCTCCTGACATCTCAGATGCTCAGGTAAGAGCTGCCCTCTCCAAAGCAAAAAACACAGCATCAATGGGACCAGACGGTGTCCCGGGCTGCATCCTACATGAACTCCAAGAAGAGCTAAACCCAAACATAAAACTACTGTTCAATCTCAGCCTTACTACAGGATATGTACCCAAAGAGTGGCGTACAGCAACTGTGGTCCCTTTCCACAAAGGTGGTGCCTCAACGGATCCTGGAAACTATTGACCCATAAGCCTGACTAGCTTGGTCTGCAAAGCTATGGAAAGGATCATCATGCACGTCATAAATAAAGATATTGGGGACCTACAGACACTGGATCCTACCCAGTTTGGTTTTGTTAGGGGCAGATCCTGCCTCTTAAACCTGGTTAATTTCTTTGAAACAGTCACCAAGGCCATTGACGAGGGGAAGGTGGTCCACACAGCCTACCTGGACCTCGCAAAAGCCTTCGATACAATACCCCACTTGAGCATTATAGATAAGCTCACCAGCTTAAATATAAACCTCTATGTCACTAGATGGGTTGCAAACTGGCTCAAGGACAGAACCCACATGGTTAGAATTGCTGGAGCCATGTCAGACTCCAAACCAGTTACAAGTGGCATCCCACAAGGCTCAGTCCTGGGACCTCTCTTGTTCAGTATATATTTCTTGGAGGTACAGGCCAACATGGAAGGACTGTGGCTGACCAAGTTCGCAGATGACTGCAAACTGGGCACCATAATCAACTCTCCAGCTGACACAAGCATCCTCCAAAAGGGCCTCATAGAAACAGACAACTGGTGCCAGAGCCATGGCCTCAAGCTAAATGCCAAAAGTGTATAGTCATCCCCTTTGGCAAAACAAAGTGCCCACAAATTACCACATAGGTGGTAATCCATTAAGTCAAGAAGTAATTAGGGACCTGGGGACCCAAGTTGATAGCAATCTCTCATTTGACAACCACGTGGCCAAAGTGGTTAGAAAAACATTTTATATAGCCCACCTAATCATGAAGGGATTCACATCTAGATCAGGGGAGGTCATTGTGCCTCTTTACTCATCCCTCACCAGGCCCATAATTGAGTACAATGTCCCTTTTGGGATGTACCTTACCAGACACCTGCAGCAACTGGAAAGACCCCAAAAGTACCTCACCAAGAGGATCAAAGGGCTCAAACAGATGCCATATGCTGCCCGGTTAAAGAAACTCCAGCTCTACTCAGTGGCATACCGCCTGTTCAGAGGCGATCTGTGCCTGACGTATAAAGCCATGTCCAACCCGGAATTAATGGACATGCTGCACCTCAGAAAATCCAAATCCCATCGAGCTACACGCTCGAGAGACTTGAACCTCACCACTGAAATAAATAGGACATGCTGGAGGGACAGATTCATAACCCAGAGGCACCCTTCAATCTGAAATAAAATCCCAGTCCAGGTTAGGCAGAGTCCCTCATTGACTCTCTTCAAGAGGAATCTTGATGAGTGGATGGGAGATCGTAGGTTTACCCCGGGTATCACTTCTGTGTCACTGTTAGACAGAGGCACAGTATACTAACCTCAAAAAAGGGCATAGCAAAATTAATTTAAAATGGGTGGCGAAAGCCAGACACATTCTGGCTAGGCTTATAAATGCTCTAGGGCAGATAGCCTAGTATGAACCTATGAACCTATGAGTGTCCTTAGACAAGGTGGGAGATCTGTAGCAAGCTATAAATTGAACAGTCAATTTACCTGCTGTCAATTGCACTTGGATGGTCTCAGATTCTGCGTGCTGTGCTACTAACCTGGAGGTGTCGGTGTTGTTGATGAATATGGACACACACCCTCCTTTTGTGTTCCAGTCCTGGTTTTGGGACCTAAAGGTATGGTAGGAGTTATAGCCTGGTAGTGCTGGGGTGCTCTCTGGAGCCTTGAACCAGGTTTCTGTCACTGCACATATGGCGATTTCTTCCATACTAAGGAGGTAACCTAGTATTGATATATTTCATCATTCATTTTGATGAAATATATTATTTTACAACATACAGAATGAATAAAATCTTTGTATAGAAATGCATTTTCCTGCTAGACCCAAATTCAGAACAATACTATTATTGATGTTTTTTGTGCTCTTAACAGCAGTTATCAGCTTTTTTCCCTGATCACATTTCATTTTAAATAAAGTGGCTGTTTTGCACATATTACAGATTATTGAATTCAGATGCCATTCTGGCTTTCTTTTGAGACTCCCTATAAATATCATATCTGTATTGCTTCCTGATATTCTTGTATAATTTTCATAAGCCAAATGAATGGTCATCCTTACTCAACATGTATGAGCCAGTAGCTCTTGGGGCAGATTGACTGTATAGTCATATCTCTCTTGGAGAGTCATCCTCCATTAACTGACAGGATGTAATAAACATGACACATTCAGTCCAGCAGCTATAACTTTCCAGGGTACAAAAACACTTCCCCATCCCACAGTCTCTTACACGTTGTCTCATTTACAGCTTCTTCTTGTGGTGGAAAAGGTGTTTTCAGATCATGATGGGATCCAGGCTACTTTGTGTTCTTGGTTAGCATAGCCTTCCTTCTCCTGTCCTTCTGTTTGAGTGTTGAGTGTAGGTAGATTAATACTAGGTTACCTACCCTGAAGAGCCTTTTTATGTCTAGCAAATAACCTGAGGTAGGTTAGAATCAAAACCTTGTACTTTGTGTTAATGAGGTGAAGAATTAAAGCATTATGCCAAATCTATGCCCTTAAATGAATAGTGTGTGCAGGTATTTCATTACCTTGTACCTCATTATAGAGTTCAGTGTGCTTCCCTTCCTACAACACACTTTGTAATTCACTTTTGCATTTTCATGGGTTCATAGGGGAATACTAAACTAACTGTCGTGAAGGGCCATTTTAAACCTAGCCAATAATCTGAAGTCAGAATTAAACCCTGTATCTTGTCTGAGGTGAAGACCTTAACCATTATGACAAACCCACCCCTTAACCATTATGCCACACCCATCCCAAAATGTAGAGTTGTTGCTTGTTTTACCTATAATTATGGTGGTTTAAGAACAGCTTGAGGCCTGACAGCCATGAGTTCATAAATGGCTTTGGTTCATAGGTAGGTAAAAGGTTAGCTACCCATGTGGGCCATTTTAAGCCTATCTAGTTTCCCTTCCAAAGGTGAGAATCAAACCATGTACCTTGTGTTTGAAGTAAACATCTTAACCATTGTACCAACCCCCAAATACATCTCCTGTGGACTGGGGTGTGTATGTGTGTGTGTTTGTGTCTGTGTTGTTTTTTGTGGAATTTGGATTCTTGAACACCTTTGTTCTTTCTGTGGATTTTAGAATTTGTCTAGACATTCAGTGGGGGAAGCCTTGCTGTGACCTTTTTGCATGCTTAACAAATTCAAAGTGCAGCAGTTATTTTTCTGTAATTTCACTTTGTTGGTGGGGTGGCACATAAGCTTTATTTGTACAGCATTTAAATCCTCTAGTCCTTTATGTTTTCTCCCATTTTCTCTGTATTTTGAAATTTAAACATAAAGCCAGAATACACAATGCCAAGATCATTTGCTTAGCTCTGTTTTGTTCTGACACATTTGGTCTGGTCTGGTTCCTTTTTTTTTACTTCACCATGTAGAGGGACCATTGCAACTGAGGCTCTTTTAGAACTTTCTAAATCACCAGTTAGGTAAGTCTGACCTGGACCTTTGCTCTGTGTTCTTAACTACATATTTTCTCCATTCTTGGTGTTAACCAGGGATGCCATATACTATTCAACTGTCATCTAAATCTTTCTACCTACTTAGAGCCCTTGTACCCACAAGACGTAGTGTAAGTAGATAGTTTTTTTTTATGATCGTGTCAGTGACTGTATCTTTTTTACAGGTCCGTGTCAATGGTATTAGATTGTGTTTCTCAGGTTTTTGATGCAAGTTTATATTTTATTAATGTAGCAACTGTGTTGGATTTCTGATGGATGTCTTGAAATGTTTCCAAGGCATTTTTCAGGTGCCCTTTTCCTAATACTACTTTTCAGGAATCTGTTTCTCTTTTGGAATTTAATTTCATGTTAATTTTTTCCCCTTTGAATCTGCCTCAAGATCAAAGTTGAAGTTATGTACAAAATGTTTTTAGTTACAGTCACAAACTAGGAGAATTTCAATATCATCCACTTAGTTGATCAATCCACCTTGTGGTCTGTTTTAATAATGGTAGTGTTCCCTGCTTATGAACCAACTGCATATGAAACCATCTTATGCCTGAGGTAACTACTGAGACTTACAACTACTTTATAAGTTTGCCTGCGCTCTTTCCTGAGTGCTGTAACAGATAAGAGTATGTCTTGTATACTGTAGATGTGCATAGGCTATTGATATGTAGGAAGGACCAGTTCAGTAAGAAAGGATAACCGGGAATAGAGCCCTTATGTGCAGGTGACCCAATTTCTGCTAACAGCTATAGGCTGATAGTAAAAGTTGGGGGGTGAGGGTGGGAGTGAGCAACATCTCTTGGTCCAATTTATCCTGGGGTGTGGGAGAGGTGGCACTGGCTTACTGCTTGGTTGACACCTAGAAGGAGCACTTGCTGTTGCAGCCATGTAGCACAAGCCTGTGAGCAAGTGTTACCTGTGTGCAAAAGCATGCTCCTTACAGCAGATGGTATGCAACAGGACATAGTGAACTGGTGCAAAGAAGGGGAGAAACTGCCAGCTCTGGACCCACCAAGGCTAAACAGATAGCTCCCATATTTAAGGTTGCCATTACAGACCCTTTTGCCACTCATAAACTGTAGGTTCTTGGGTGTCCTTGATATCTAGTATTACTGTATCACCACATCCGTCTTTACAAAAGACAGCAGCAATACCTGAGATTTGTAGTGGTGGTGGTGGTAGGGGCGGGGGAGGGGGGGGTCACCATTAAAAATTTACCTCTTTGCCTGATTAAACTACTGTTCCCAGAGATTTTATAAAGTGACTGGCGCTAGTGCTAGCTACCTGCAGGATGGAGGATATCTACATTTACCATCACCTGGACAACTATCTATTTCAGTCACAAAGTCAGAACAAGGTACATCGAGCCTTTGACTACACCCTGGACTGACTTAGACTATATTTCCCCATGAAAGCGTAAAAATGTAGTTTATATCTACATACATAGTGATCTTCCTGGAGGTCCTCTTGGACAACCAGCTCACAAAAGTTTACCTGCAAAAGGAAGGCGTACAATATTTCTGCCTTCTTTTAGGATGTGCTTTGAAGATGCCTGGTAACAGAATAATTTACTGGTACATGTCCAGACTTCATATGAGGGAACTTGAGTGGTTCCTAAGGAATACTGAGGGACAACAGTATTGCATTTAGGAGCATACCAATCGCATTCCTATCCTGTGTAAAGAGAGATGGAATAATACAACATGTCAAATGAAATGAAAACATGCCCTTGAGAGCATCTCCACAAATTAGACCCTAATTGGAATGGTGTGAACATGTCACAGAATGGAATGTACATACCTTGGACCTCAAAAGTTCAGGGTATGTAAGAGTCTCAGGGAGGCAAAACTGCTCAAAAGCATAAGAGATGATGGCAGTCATTCAGAGCCTTGGAACATTTAGTACAATATTGATACCTGAAATCATTAAAGTTATAGTACATAACTCAAAGGTTTGTGGCATGTAAACATTCTAGGGGAAATTCTCTTGCAACCTTGCTGGCTAGCCATGGAGTGTCCGGAACATTTCCTGGAATACATTTTGCTCATGAAGACTGCCTGTAATGTAGCTCAGGTGTGGTCCTCAGCAAATCAGTTAAGCAGGATCTCAGCAGGCCCACAAGAGTAGATAGTGGACAGAAACGTCCATCTCCAGTACAATCTGCTGGTTTATTACTAACTTCTCATTAATGAACACCACTCTCTAACTTAGCCTAACTCTCGCCAAAATTAAATGGCTCCAGCACAGTTGAGAGCCAGCCTTCTGTTCGGATCACTATTTAATAAAGCCCTTTCTCCTGAGACATCTTCCCCACTCACTCAAACATTTCACCAGAACCTCTTGCATGTAATCTCAAGGCCATCTCTGTTTGAACCCATCCTACTTGCTCCAAAAACTAAATTTTGCATTGACATGCATTCTCCATCCAAGCATCTAAACTATGGGACTCCATTCCGAGACTTAAGTATTCTGACAACAGCTCAAGGAACACCTTTTCACTTAAAGTGCAGTCGCAATTGCACAGGTTGTGTTACATAAACCCTGCAGCTCTTGCACCCCTTTTATCCCTCTTTCATTCTTCATTATCTTGTTATTATATGATGACTTACTGCCTCTCATTCATCCCACCTCCCTCTTCTCTTTGCATTGCTCACACTTCTGTCCTTTCTACTCCTCTTTCCTCCTCTCTCCTTTTCTCTTGTCCTCTCCCCATAATATCATTTCCTGCAGTTGTTCTCACTTGCTTTTTCTGATGTCTTCATACTTTATAAAATATGCTGCTATCCCTGTGTCAAACGCCTCTCCGTCATCACATCTACATCTTATCCAAAAGGCTCCAAGCATAATTCTGTTTTTCATCCATGTTTTGACATTGTAAACTTCTGCTTGAACTAAATGTTATAGCATATTCTTGCATCTGTAAATGTGTTTTTTGAGCATATTCTTGTATCTGTAAATGTTTTATTTCTTATGTGATCCTATTTACCCGGGTTGTGTCTGCAAATGGTCCATTGAGATCAGTCCACTGCATTCTGTAAGCAAATATATAGTTACACCTCTCAAATAGTTGGGAGATGTACCAAAGGCAAATTACTTTGCTTCTCCAAGCAAAAGTGGATAAGAGAATTTTGCTCCAGAGCTGCAGCCACTTGGACAGTAGTTGCCTTCTCCTAGGATTGGACAGATACATTTTTATTTGCCTTTATTCCTATACACCTGCTCCTCAGGGTCATCAAAAGTGGAAGGATGACTGACCTTAAATAATCCCAATTCCTTCATTCTGGCCTAGGTAGTACTGGTTCTCCTACTTCCCTCAGATAGGAGGGGAAAAATCTCTGTTGCTGCTTCAGCATGTAAAACTCATTACTCATTGCGGGGGGTTTGTAGTACCCCAAACTATCAACACCGGCACTAGCAGCTTGCAGGAAATTAATTAGTTTTCTGAGGACATTCTAAAAATCCTGATAGAAGCTAGGAGGGCATGCACAAAGACGTTGTTCCTATTTAAATGGAAAAGATTCTCCGTCTGGTTCCAGATGAGGAACCAGCACCCAATGCAGGGGGGTGTTCCAGTGGATCTTCAATATCAATTTAAGCTGTTGCCTTAAGGTTTTGTTTAGCTGTGAGGACACATTTCTACCTGCTTACCTATAAATCCCCTTTGGCTTACACCCCCACCCTTGTAAAGCAGTTCTTGAAGTGCATCCCATGTATTAGTACAGCTCTTCTGATTGTGCACAAATACTCATTGACATAGGTCAAATTTCAATATAATTGTGTTTCTGATATCTTGTACAGGGCATGGTTTTGGAATTATTAATGCAAATATGAACAAGCAATATTTGATGTAATGAGAGTGTTCCCATTTTAAGACCTGTACCATCATTTGAACCAGCTCCTTGAGTACGTGTAAAATTTCCTGGTAACCTTCAGCTGTGCTGCTAGAAGAGTCTCTAATGTGCAAAGAGCCATTCTTGCAGTTCTGTAAAGTCGGGGTGACCCTGCTTTGCAGTAGTAATCCTGAACAAATCTTTTCAACTCTGTTTTCTTTCCCTAGTCCTGAGAGTAAAAGGAGAAAAGGATCCTGCACTCAATCAATGTACATTCACATTTGAGATAGTACTTGGCACACTCTTCAAATGCTACTACAGCTACCAATGCCTTCCTCAATGGGCTTAGTGACAGTGGTATTTTTGAATCAGCTATCTGATCCTCTGTTAGCTTTCTCTTACTATCACATCCAGCCTGAAGTGGTGTAAGAGCAAGGTTAGGATTTACCTGTGTTATCATGAAAAACCCCTTCTATCCCTTAGCACAGTAGTCTCACTGCTTGAACGTGTGGATTACACCAACTTTGTGAATTGTTATGAAATAAAGCGGTGAGTCACAAAGAACATGCTACAGTTGTGTAGACAGCTTAACATAACTGTAGTTATTAGGTCTCCACTGGTGAGCATAATCTGTTTCTTTCCATTTCCTGCAGTGGGGTCCAGAGGGTCCAGAGTTGGTACCCTACAGTTACTCACTGGCACACCATTAGCCTGCTTCCCTTCTCTTCAGATTCCTTAAGGAAAGATTGGATTCTCTGTATTGCAAACTGCATGCCTGAGGCAATACTACCCGAGATAGCCATGGCTCTGCCCTGCTTGCAGATGAGTATGACACCTATATACCAGGTATGTGAAGACTTCTGAGGTAAAGTTAAATTATGTCAGCCCCACTGGGGGGAGTAGAAAATAAAGCCAGATGTTATGACTGCAACATCGACCACACTGGAACATCTGTAATAATGGTGAGTTACCTTAAGTTATGCACCTGTACTTTACCCCTATTCAAGCCTGGTAGTATTACTGGTTGTTAACCTGCAGGCTGGTTGTTAACCTGCAGGCTGACATTTGAGCCTCCTTATTTCATTTTCCTGAAAGACAGGGTTTGTCTTCTATATTAATATATAATGCATACCTAACGTTGCTACTTAATCTGACCTCAGCACTTGGGTTTTGTGCTGTTTATTCAGTAGTCCTTTTTTGGGGATACATTTTTTATTGTATAGAGGATGCAATATTACTTGACAGTCTGTGATGAGAAGAATAGATCTGTTAGAAAGGTTCCACAGCTTTTTTTGTCTAATTAAACATTAAAAGTTTTGAAAGTACCTTTGGCTATATAGTTCACGGACTGCATACTATTACACCAAATATAATAAAGTTGGCAGTCAAGTCCTAAGGCGTATTCTATGAGAGCAGTTGCTATGTCCCTTTTTTCCAAAATGCAGCAGTGGACGATATATTTGCAGCAGCTACCTTGTCTTCTCTCATCACTTTCATACAGCATTATAAGCTGGTTTTGATGTCCAAGTTTAGATCTTCCTTTGGCCCCACCATACATGGGTTGTGTTCTGGTAAGGAGATCACTCAGGAGGATTAGCTCAGAACTCTGTCTTGCTGTTATGGAAGATGAATGACCTCCTTTCCTCATCAAAAATGTATTTGCTAAACAGTAATGACAAATCTTGAGAAGAAGCTTCATCCTCAGTAACAATTTCCCTCCCCCTTCCTGTAGTGTAGTGGGTCAGCAGTCATGATAGTAAACATTCATCTGTTTTGCTACTCACCACAGTGCTAGAAGAATGGCATTTAGGTGCATTATGAGGTAGTTATGAGGGGCGGTAGTAGCCTTTGCAAATGTGTTAAGCTGACTGCCTTAATCCTGCTGTCCAGATCTGTCATTAGGCTAAGAATGTAACTTTCATATGGGAGAGGTTATACTGTCCTTTACAACTGGGGATGTCCTGCTTTGTGGCCTAACATTTGACCAAAGAAAGACATTTGCATACAGCTTTATTCTATTCATCTGACAATTGCCCCGCAACACAGTTAGCTTTCTGCTTGTGCATGTATGGTTATTGTGAGTAGCTTGAAAAAGTTGTTCCTTCACAGACTCTGGAGTATACTTTTCCAGTCTTAGCAACCCTTGTGAAAGAATTCCAGTGGTAATGTAGTCAGATTGGCATCAAGGAACTGCCTTTTGTTCCTGTTTAAGATAAACTTGACTTGCATTACATTTTGGGTGCCTGGCTCAAGGACTTGAGAAAGCAGAGCTTAGGTATCTCCATCCTAGAAGGAATAATGAATCAACATAATGTAGGTGGTAATTAGGAAACTGACCCCCCAAAGACCTTCAGATCATTGCTGAAACAAGAAACTTTCCAGACCATAAGGATGTGCAAACTAGCCATGGAAGTATGGTAATTTTCATTTGGATTGCTGTTCCCATTCAATTCATTTAAATCACAAGTCAAGAAAGTAGTCTGGCAGCCAGCAGAAGTGTTGACCTTTGGTGAGCAGAAACCTGACTGCAGTGGTCCTTCCTATAGCAAAAGAAAAACTCATCAAAGGTACGTTCATATTCCTTTCGACCTATTTGCATGCTTCCTGTGGACTGTACCACAACAAGACACTGAGTAATCTGTGCCTTTTCCATCACATGGACTTAGAATTGGGTTTGTATTTTCTCAAGCACATTAAATGGTAAAACTACAAATAAAAGGTAAAAAGGTAAACACGAGTCTCATTCTTCTAGTTCTTACTAGAGAGTTACAGATCACTTTTCTTTCACAGATATATATGACTCAATCAGTAGTCTTCACTCTTCACAGCAAGATAACACATCAGGAAGTCACAGGTTTGCACCAAGACCTCAAGTTGCTCAACATCTGGGAGGCTCTTAGGCTTATGACAGATAGACATTGTTTTTCTGCAGAGGTGTGAATTTTTCATTACAAAAAGACCTTCCAACAGAAAGGTCATATTACCATTATATTTAATCTCTAGTCTGACTTCCAGTTTAGTAATTTATACTCTTCCATAGCTTGTCATATCACTCTGAAAACTGTTCTTTAAAAGATCTTTTAGTGAGGACATCCTGTAGCTTTAGCTTGAGGCATTAATTTTTGTAACCAAAAAACACTCTCTACCTCTTAAGTATTCCAGTTCAGACTGTCGGAGATGTTTCCTGGTAGACACTTTTATTTGCAATTTATTTAGCCAGAAGGATTTATGAACAGCAGGTTTTGAATTTGAAGAGCTGTGTACTGTTCTGTAAGGATGAGGGTGTCTTTACTTGCTTTGTTTCCTGTCCTAAACAGGAAAACAAGGGCCAAAGAACTTGACATATTGTGGATGTTGTCATAGAACTCTGGAACTGTATACATTTTAAAGTACAACTTTTACACATCTCCACATGACATGTATTTTTTGTGCAGTTGCCCGTTTAATCAATAAATTCCGTTCCCTTAATACAGACAGTTCAGACATGAACCAGAGTTCACATTTCTGATGCTTCTCATTCTGGCTGTTCACGTTTTTCTTGTCTCTCTAATCTTTTCATCCTCCTCTTTTCTTTTTTCAATCCATAAAGTCAAACAACATTTCAAACTGAATCAACCCCTTCCCTCTCCTGTGTTCTCTATTAGAATGTCTCCTCAATAGGAATGCTTTATGTTCCTCTTCACTTCCCTTTTGTCACACCATTGCTGTTTCTTTAGCCATTTTCAGTTGTTGTTTCCTTCACCCATTTCCCTTGTCTTCTTGGTGTTGTACCTTACTTTGTTTCCCAACATTATTCTCTTCCCTTCATTCCACATTTATTTCCATCCTTATTCAGTCCCAGACTCCATTTTCTCCTACTTCTACTCTTCTGCTGGTCATTCTCTCTCTGCCCCTTTTTTCTCTGTTTCTCTTATCTCAGTCATCTATTCCACTTCCTGCGTGATTACTCTTTCTTCCTCTGCTGTCTTGTTATAGCTATAATCACTGATGTAAGTAACTTGTGCTTTCCCCTTGGCTCTTGAGGTTTTAGTATAAAAGCTCTTCTTATCTATCCTCCTTCCCTGTTATTGCACTTACTAGGTAGTATGGCTCTTGTCTATTTCTTTTTTTTTAAAACAAGTTTATTGTTTTAACATACAAGTAATTAAAATAGATATGATTATAACATTCAACAAAACAACCAAAGTATTTACAAAGACATCCATCAATTAATTAAACTAAAATACCATTTAAGATTTTTAAACAGGTTTTGTAAATTATCCCATACAATATAATAAGATGTTTTCCTAGTTGTTCTTGACCTTGTGTTTATTTCCATATGGCACACTATATTCATAACATTTTCTGGTTATTATTTTCCTTGAATAATATAAGAGATTTAGAAATAATGAAATTATCTGTAAAAGAGCCTGCAAAAATTCATTAATTGACTAATATTCTTTCAATTTTACAGTCATAAAACATATGTCAGCATTAATTTCTACATTACATCTTTTACATAGATTATCTTTATTATTTATTTTATTCATCATCAAAGGTGTATAAAAGATCTATGTAAAAATTTCCATGTAAAAAGTCTCCAGACAATGGAAAGATTCAATATATATTGTTTATCTTGTTGGTTAATAATTCCAGTAGGTATCTACACTGTAAAGTTTCTTGTCTGATAATTTTATAACTTTATGTTGTAAATTTAATATCAAGTAATCAATCAGTGTTCTATTTCTAATGCCAATCAGTCCCAAAATATATGCAGCCAGTTTCCCATTTCTGGGGACCCACATCTCTAGCATGTAGGATCGCATGCTGGGTTCATATGGTGTAAGGGTGATGGGGTAAAAAAATGTTTGTGTAAGTATTTTCATCTGAAAATGCTAAACACTCTGTATGTTCTACCCAGTATTCTTTTGCCATTTCATCTTTTGTCTCCAGTAGGTTTTCTAGCTCCAGATACTCCTCTCTTTTTTCCTCTTCAGTTCTCCTGTTTCTGTCTTCAGGCCCTCAGATTTCTATCTCTCTGCTTCCTACAAGTTAAAGTTAGCCCTCCCTTATCAAGTGGTTATTCTCCCTTTTTCTGTTATCTTCTCCAAGTATCTCTCTCATCTTAATTTAGATTATCAGTACTAATTACTCCTTAGCATACTGACATAGTTGTTCGTGGTTTTTTTTTTTGCCATAACTGATGGGCAGTACCTTATACATCCAGTCTATCAAACTCTTTTTGTATCGCTGTTTTTGTTTTACCAAAGACATATGCCTCTGCTTCCCTTTCTTTGGTTGAATTGCCTGAGTCCTAAACCCTATTCTATTTTGCCATCTCTCCCAGTCTCTTTGCTTTACATTTTCTTTCCATTTTGGTGTTTTGTTTTACCAAAGACATATGCCTCTGCTTCCCTTTCTTTGGTTGAATTGCCTGAGTCCTAAACCCTATTCTATTTTGCCATCTCTCCCAATCTCTTTGCTTTACGTTTTCTTTCCATTTTGGGTAGTAGTTACTGTCCTGATAAGACATAGCTTGGTTTGATATGCACAGCTTCATGATATGCCCACAAATCTGGGAACCCTAGTGCCCTCCCTTTCTGATGGGAGGATCATTTTGTCCCTTGCCACCCTCCAAGATTTCCTTTCCCAGATAAATGTTCATATTTCCGTTTTCAACCTACCCCGTGAGGTTAAATACATCTTTATCACCTGGACCTTCCCATCCAGGTCTATAAATGTCAGTTTCTGTGTTTTTATTTTGTCTTGCATCTTAGCCGTAGTTTCCTGCCATAGTTGCTTTGCTCTTCTTGCCACATCTGTGTTTAACTCGACTCCCAGATGTTTTATCTCGCTAGGTCCCCAGAGAAATAGATACTCCTGCATCATTTCAAATGTAGGAGTTATGTACAATAGTTTGTTTTCTGAGTATTTATTTTATATCCTGCTTGCTTCCCAGACGCTTCTTTAATCTGGAATAGCTTTGGGATTTCCATGGCTGGATCTGTAGCATAGATTACATCATCTGCAAAAAGGGCAATTTTTCTGAATTGTATCTTCTTCACACCTGTATACCAATCTGTGTGTGTGTGTGTGTGTGTGTGTGTGTGTGTGTGTGTGTGTGTGTGTGTGTGTGTGTGTGTGTGTGTGTGTGTGTGTCTATGTGTGTGTGTGGGCGTGTCTGTGTGTGTGGGGGGGGGTGTCTGTGTGAGTGTGGGTATGTGGGTATATGGGTATATGTGTCGGTGTGTGTGTGTGTAAGAGAGACTGCCTGGACCAGTGATTCTATATGTACTGCAAACAACAGAGGGGCCAGGGGAAACCCAGCTCAGTTCCCCTTAAGCTGAATCTACCAGATAGACTAACTGGTCCCAGATAAATATTTTGCAACATTTGTATCCCTTGCCTTGGTACAACTACCATTTCTAAAACCGTCCACATAAAACACTAGGTAACCTGGTCAAAAGCCTTTTTGGTATACAGACCAACTAGCACAAGATGCTTCTTGTTGTAGATTGCTTGTCTTTGTATTATTTATTTTATTTTATTTATTTACATTTGTTAACTGGGTAGTGTCCGACTGGGTTGAAAAAAAACATTTTCAGCAGAGACCTGGGGAGAAAAGCTCCAAAACAAAAAGAACATTATTAAGGTACAAACAGTAAACTTAGTTTAAGTATTAAATTGCTAACAATATGTAAATGAACTTAACAAAAATATTATAGCAAAGTATAACAACAGAATACAATATAAACATGCATGCTTCAGGCATACAGGAGTACTTTGGTGAGTCACTTCTGAAAGACCAAAATTGTTCATGTAGTTTTACAAGTTATGTCATCTGAAGGGACAAAGATTAATAAAGATAAGACCGATAGTGGGATAGCCCTATGTGGGACGACCACTATTTGGCTAAAAAGTGTGAGATGAGTGGGAAAAAATAGGAAGAATATTAGTTGGGAGCAATACAGGGGCATAGCCAGTTATTTAATAGTCTTTCAGGGTAGTTTTAAATGTGGACAGGTTGGGGTTTTTAGTTATCTGTTGAGGAATGGCGTTCTAATCTTTGGCTATTTTATGGGAGTAGAGGGAGTCTCTCTGATAGTTGTGAGACTGGATTACTTTTAGCATTAGTTTGTTGGATGACCTGAAGATTCTACAGTTTTGTGTTTGGCTGGACTAGGTTTGATAGAGCTGGGCAGTCGGTAGGGTTGAATATGATTTTATGGGCAAGTGAAAGTTGTTTTAGTAATGATAGGTTGGGAAGTTCTAGCCAGTTAAGCTGCCAGAGAGAAGTGCAGTGGTGTGTTCTGTGGGAATGGTTGGTGCCAAACTTAGCTATTCTGTTATAGCAGGAGTCTAGTTTATTTAGGTTGGTTTTTGATAGGTTAGTAAAGACCTCAGAGCAGTATAGGAGGGTAGATAGCAAGTGGGATCTTGCAGTGGCCCATCTAGCTCGTTGTGTAAGGTAAGGTTTAACCCTGTATAGTGTGCCTAGTTTAGAGTGGATTTTTTTGATGGTCAGATAGATGTGTTTATCAAATTTTAGTGAGTTATCTCTGGTTACCCCTAGCAGCTTGGTCTGATTGGTGGGTTCAATGTTTGTATCACTGTTAGTATGGAGAGGGATTGGGTACTGGGTTTGGAAGATTTATTACAGAAAATTATGAGCTTGGTCTTATTTGGATTTAGGATGAGCTGGTGGCTGGTGAGGTACTTTTCCATGTCTTGGAATGATGATCGCATTTTGTGTTGGGTGTCTCCTCCTCTTCCGAGGGCTCCCCTGAAGTTTCAGGGGAACCCCCTAGGAAAAGAAAGTGCAAGAGGAAGCACATAGACTCCCCCGAGTCTGTCACGTCAGACACCGACTTGGATGAGTCGGAGGGTTCCCCCAGATCCCCCTCTGAGGATGTCTCTTTCTCGGACATCCTAGAGATCCTAAAACAGAGGGGAAATTGGCCCACTCTCAAACCTTCGGAGGATGAGTCGGTTTACCTTGACGCTTTTGGATCTCGCCCTTCCACCTCCTGGGTGTCTCCCCCTTTCAACCCACTAATAGAGCTAGTGGCTAGAAAGGCGTGGGCAGCTCCTGACTCAATGGAACCTACCCCTAGGAGGCCTTCTAAATTTATTTCTGCACCAGAGGACAAGTCCTTTCTCACCAAAGGTGTTTCAGTTGATGCTATGGTGGTAGCAGCAGCCACTAAGAAGGAATTGTCTGATCCTTCTGTACCTGTTCATCCTCCTAACAAAGAGTGCAGGACCATGGACAGGTACGGCAAGCGGACATTTGCTTCGGTGACCTTTACTATGCGATCGCTGAACTATTTATGTCATTTCACCCGCCTTCAGAGAGACCTGCTCAAAGAGCTGGGTGAAACGGTACAGGATCCTTCAGCTGCGGGGTTTCAGGACAAGATAAACTCCCAGCTGGCCACCCTGAACTCCATTGTTAACTCCTCCATGCAGCTTATCTCTTACGCAGCCGATGGAGCGAGTAGGGCCGCTGGCACAGGTGTTGCGTTGAGACGTCATGCTTGGATGCGACTCTGTAACTTTGCCGATCCCTTCAAGGCGTCCTTCACCAACACCCCCTTTGATGGTTCAGAATTGTTTGTACCTCAGGTGAAGAATACCCTCACCAGATACAAGCAAGATGGTAAGACTCTCTCTGCCATGGGAGTCCATTTTTCCACACCTTCTAGAACTTATCCTAAGGGACAGAGAGGTGGAAAGATGTGGTTCCGCAAACCACAGGGAGTTGTGCCTGCCACACGTGGTGAATTTCCCCCTAGAGGCAGAGGGGGAAATAATAACAGACGCTGCCCTAGGGGCAGAGGGGGTCCACAGAACCAGGGTTCTAGGGAATCTTTCCCTGACCAGCCCTTTCAGCATCCCTGAGAAGCTGCCCAACTGTCTGCCTTCGGAGGCAGTCGGGGGAAGATTATCTCTGTACCCGGAAGCCTGGCAATCCCTCTCCCAAGACACATGGGTACAGAAGATCATATCCAAGGGTTACAAAATTCCCTTCACTTCCCCTTCGGTACAACCGCCAAGACCCCTACCAGATGTACCACCCGCACAAAGGGGTCAGGCTCAGCTAGAAATAAAAAAGCTGTTAACAAAAAGAGTCATCCAGGCAGTCCCAGCAGATCAGTTAGGATCCGGAATCTACTCCAGATTCTTTTTGGTACCAAAAAAGACTGGAGACTGGAGACCCATTTTGGACCTCAGCAGATTGAACAACTCTGTACAAAAGACAAAATTTCGGATGGTAACACTGCAGTCCATTCTACCCTTTTTGGGCAGAGACAACTGGATGTGCTCCTTAGACCTCCAGGATGCGTACTATCATATAAAGATGCACAGGCACTCCAAGAGATTTCTCCACTTCCGGCTGGGAGCCAGTCATTATCAATTCAGAACCCTGCCCTTTGGTCTCACCACAGCCCCCCGGGTGTTCACCAAATGCTTGGCAGTGGTCATGGCTCACCTGAGACAAAAAGGATTCCAGGTGTTTCCATATCTAGACGACTGGCTCATTTCTGCTACCACCAAGCAGCAACTTATAATGGCCAGGGATTACACTATTCAACTTTGCAACAGTCTAGGTATTTCTATAAATTTTGCAAAGTCCTCCTTGTCGCCTTGTCAATGTATAAACTTTATAGGCGCCGTATTAAGCACCACAGAAATGTCTGCAACATTACCACCTCAGAGAGTGTCAGACATAAGGCGGAATGTTCAGTCCCTGTTTCAGCCCAACAGAGTTCAAGTCAAGCTAGTATTGAAAGCGTTAGGCCTCATGGCAGCGATTCTTCTACTCTCATTAGCCCGCTTCCACATGAGGCTCTTTCAGTGGATGCTGTTTTCTCAGTGGTCCTTTCAACAGCTACCAATGACTCAATATTTTGATAACCCCTTCTTGCAAGAATCATCTCTCCTGGTGGATGGTTTCCCCTCAACTTTTTCAGGGCAGACCCTTTGCCCCCCCCCCCCAGTTGCCATGGTGACAACGGATGCATCCCTGATCGGGTGGGGGGGACATTATCAGGGCAGGACGGTCCAGGGCACATGGCAACAATAAGAACGCCACCTGCACATAAATGTCCTGGAGATGAGGGCGGTGCTTTTGACGTTGCAAGCCCTTCAGAGCTCTCTTCCCACAGGGACTATAGCAATTCAAATGGACAATATGTCTGTAGTATGGTACATAAACAAGCAGGGCAGAATAAAATCCTACCCCCTATGTCGAGAAGCACTCAGACTTTGGCAATGGGCGATTTCCTCTCAACGGTTTCTGATAGCAACACACATCCCTGGGAAGTCCAACATCATAGCGGACAGATTGAGCAGAAATATCCTCATGCCTCATGAGTGGTCTCTAAATCAAGCGGTAGCAGACAGAATATTTCAGAAGTGGGGCCAGCCTTGCTGCGATCTTTTCTCAACTCCTCAAAACAGCAAGTGCCTCGACTTCTTCACACTCTTTCCTCTACCAGGCCATCCCCCCAGAGACGCTCTTGTTCACGTTTGGCCCCGGGGTCTTCTATATGCCTTTCCTCCCTTGCCATTGATCCCGCAATTAATTCAGAAAGCAACTGCATTGAGATCCAAAATGATCCTCATTGCCCCGTTTTGGCCTCGACAAGTATGGTTTCTGTTTCTGCACAGTTACCTACTGGAACAGCCTTGGCATCTGGAACCCCTTCCAGATCTGTTGATCCATCTCATGGGCAAGCTGCATCAGTCTCTTCATTCCCTCAACCTCACAGCTTGGTTGCTCCACTTCCAGCCTTAGCCAGGCTTCCCCTTATTTCTCCTCCTGTTCATGATATCATTCTAGCTTCCTATAAGTCCAATACTAGGAAGACGTATGTGAGTAAATGGAAGCGTTTTTCGCATTGGGCACAAACTAAGTCCCTAGATCCTTTCCATGCACCCATTCATAAGGTTCTAGATTTTCTGGCAGAGCTTTTTCATTCAGGGTCATCATCGGCCACTATCAGGGTACAATTAGCAGCCATTGCTAATTTTCATGTTGGGCTCTCAGAAGCAAATATTATGTCCCACAAACTTTGTAAAGCCTTCCTCAAGGGCATCTTTTTGCTTAGACCTCCAGTTAAAGATCCACCTCCACAATGGGATTTGAATTTAGTTCTAACCTCATTGATTCTGCCTCCCTTTGAACCTGCAGCTTCTTGCTCCTCAAGCTTCTTTCTTGGAAAACTCTGTTTTAGTAGCCATAACATTTGCCAGAAGGGTATCGTAACTTCAAGCTTTGTCTATCCATCCCCGTTATTTGGTCTTTCACAAAGACAGGGTAACTGTCAGAACAAACCCTTCCTTCCTACCGAAAGTGTCCTTGGAAACAAATCTAAACCACTCCATTGACTTGCCTGTCTTCTTCCCAGACTATGCCAACAGGGCTGAACAGAAATTACATTCATTAGATGTTCATCGCCAATTACGGTATTATCTAGACAGGACAAAACAACTCAGAAAGTCAGACCAGCTCTTTCTCTCTTATGCTGCAGGAAAGAAAGGGCTTCCGGTATCGAAGGTTACTCTTTCCAGATGGTTGACATCTATTATTACCTTTGTCTATGAGTTGAGACACAGGCAACTTCCGTCTAGGCCTAAGGCTCATTCAATCAGGGCACTAACAACATCAACGGCATTTCAAGCAAGGTTACCACTAGATGCCATATGTGCAGCAGCTACATGGGCTTCCAAACATACCTTTATTGTCCATTACAGACTTGATATAGCCTCCAGAAATAGAGCTGACTTTGGTTCCACCATACTCAGGAGTCTGTTCCATTGAGCCACCCAGGACTAAGATGCTAGGGACGCTGTCCCATGCAGCAAGAATGAAGGTGAGAATGACAACTTAACATTAAGAAGTTATGTACCTACCATAATGTTCCATGTTAGTTGTCTTCTTCTCACCTTCTTTCTTGCGTCCCTCCCTCCTGCCCCCTAGCCTGGATAGACTTCAGGTCTCTGAGTCCTTCCATTTCTGGAGATATAACATGTTACGGTTTCCCAGTATCCTTAATGTTACTAGCAGGGAGCCCATACTTGCAAATGAGGATTATGATATTATGATATTATATTTATACTATGTCTTAGCTTCCAAACGAAATCTGGGGAGTTAGCGCATGGTATTGTGGGTTATAGGGCTGCCTCGAGCCGGTAAAAATAGCTCTCGAGCTATAGTATAGGCTGAGTCGGAGCCGAGGATTGGCTCTGAACCCATCCAGCAAGAAAGAAGGCGAGAAGAAGACAACTAACATGGAACGTTATGGTAAGAACATAACTTCTTATTATTTGCCAGCGGAGTCATTCCTGCAGCACTTGTGGGCAGCAATCTTTGTCTACTGTAGCATGGATGCTTACGTCGGTCCTGTTAGCTGTTCTCCCTGAGTACCTAAAAAGTAAACGCAACACATGAGGGGGGCCCTTGTTGCCACTGTGGGCTCAGACAGTGCCTCAGCTGTTTGTGGCTGACCATTGTTTTTTGTTTACTTAATACACCCTGTTCCTCTGTAGTTCCATCAGCCACCATGGACAAGAGGTCAGCCATGTCCTCTGGCTGTATGTGTTTGATCCAGTAATGAGTCAACCATATTCTCTTATCCTGGGAGATACTCTGGAGGTTCTTAGTATGTCTGGGAACGACACCTCTTACCAGAGTGAAGTGCCATCCCTTCGTTTGTCTCAATCCTGGGAGCGCCCTGCAAAGAAAAGACAAAAGGTTAGACATTAATCATCTAAGGACATGGTGTCTGCCTTTAAAAATTATTTCCTTGCCTTAGCCAGGAAGTTATTACAGGATATTAATCGCAGAATGCAGAAATTCTTACTAAAGTGCAATCTCTAATCTCTAATTCTAAGAGGATTAGGGCATTGTCAGAGACAGGGCTTCTTCTTTTTTAGATCTCCTTGCCCATCACTGATCATGATGAAAGTTATTCCTCTCCAGCTCCCTTGGAGTTTTCCTTTTCTGGAATTGTTTCTAGGATGAATGATGCATTTTGTGGTTATATGTGGATGTTCTCCCTGAACCGAGGAGATATTGTATGTTGCAAGTAGATGTGCCATTTACTGGACCCATCCCCTCCCATTTTGCCATTTGAGGACATTTTAAATGCTGCCTGTAAGAACGTTGACTTTCAACCATCAGTCCACAAAAAAGGCAGACTTTTGGTACCTCAAGTTAACAAATATTTGTTTTCTCACCATAGATCTGACCCAACTGCTATTTAAACCTCTTTGCCAGCTGGAACCAGATGTCAATATTATTTATTGTCCTGTGGCCACAGAATGTAAGGTATTGGACACGTTTGTTAAGATAATCTTCTATTTTACCTTACAGAATTCTTAACTCCAAAGTGTACATGTAAAAGATTATTCTTTGTATAGACAGTCTGTGGGAATACTCTACCACACTTTTCCAGAAGGTAGCTCCTAGTTGAATTCTATGTATCTGTTGCAAGTATCTAAACATGCTTTGAAGAATGTATAGGATTGTTCAGATACTGTGCCTAGGGCTACTACTACTCTTTTCAGGAAATCTATGTAGGTACATAACCAAAAGTTTGAAGTTCTGTCAGATCTGATCAGCCTGTCTGCTACCTAGGTCCTCAAAAAATGAGAAGGGAATTTGGGAAGGATCCTTTAAGAGGTAGTGTCATCCTTTGGGGTGCCTGTGACAGCAGTAATCCCCTTCCCCCTTCTCCCCTCTCCTCCTGCCCCTTTCTCTAAACCTACCTCAGAAAACAAATGAAACACAAACACAGAAGTAGATGTACACCAGGTGTAATTTAATCCTGGTACCTCGGCTACTCGCCTTCAAGGGATATTTTACTTACAAAAACACCAGCATTATATATGAAAAATGTGATTAATTAAATAGATCCAGTAAATTAATCAGTCAGTTATCTCACATTGTTACCAAAATGCAAACTCCTACATACCTTAGTCCAATATAGAACAGTATTTTAAAGTGACAGTACCATTGTATTATTGTATGTATCTGCATATAAATTCAAAAACCTATAATATAAAGACTGAAAATGGGTCAAACTAAATCTCACTAAAACATAAGTATCAATAAAAATTTTAAGAGGTACCAGGATTAAATTATACCTGGTGTACATCTACTTCTGTGTTTGTGTGTTTCATTTTCATTTACTGCTATACTATTTCGTTTTACCTCAGAAAACATCTCACTGTATTCTCCTTTTTCAAAAGATTGTTTCAGACTCTTGGTAGCTTGTTGCACTCCAGAGCTTCTTAGTTCAAGAGGGTTACACTTGGCACTGGGTACACACTTTTCAATTTGGGTGAATTCCTCCCCCACCCTCTGAACCAAACAGTTTTTTTCTTCAGGTTCTTAAACACCTGTTGTCTCTAGGAGTCATAGAACCAAAGCCTTTAGATTAAAAGAGGAAAAGGCTTCAACTCCATAATGTTTCTGGTTCGAAAGAAATACCTTTCATTGCTAGATATTTCTTTTCTCAACTTGATTGTGAAAGGGCCATGACTCAAAATTGTTGACCGTTGAGTTTGTTACCTGTTATCCATCTTAATTTTTATAGCAACAGTAGATCTGAAGGATGCTTATCACATTACTGTAGCCACAGCCTTCAGGAAATTTTTTCAGATTGTCTGTCTGGCTCACACTCTGTTCTTTCTCTTTCTGGCTCACACTCTGTTCTTTTTCTGTCTGGCTCACACTCACACTCGGTTCTTTCTCTGTCTGGCAAACTCTCGGTTCTTTCTCTGTCTGGCTCAACCTCGGTTCTTTTTCTGTGGCTCACACTCTGGTCCTTGCAGTAATCTGGGTTATCTACATTTCCAAGGGTGTTTAGAAAAAAATGTCTTGTGTCTGTGATGGTTTATTGCAAGGCATTTCCATATTTTGTTATTTAGATAACGTATCTTTGCAGAATATTTTCCAGGATGTCAGTGGAGTTCTTAAAATTGGCCTTTTCTCTCCTAAACAATGTGGCATTCCAGAAAAATATTCAAACATCATCCTGAACTCCATCACATAAAATTGTATTTCTTGGCTGTTGTCTAGGTACTTTTCAGTAAGAAGCTTTTTTTTTGCCCAAGAAAAGGTGGATTTTTATCTGGAAACTTTCCTAAACTTTCCCAATCAGTCTCTGACTGTGGCAAGCAAATATCTCAGGATTTTATGGTTAATGGCTTAATGATTCCTCTAGTCAGGTTACACATAAAAAATTATATGGCATTAAAAACACATGGGCCCAACATTCTTATCTGGAAATTCCAATTCCAATTTTGGATTTTGTTAAAAAGGAGCTCAGTTGGTGGAGACACCAAATGCCTTAAAATATTCCAATTCCAATTTTGGATTTTGTCAAAAAGGAGCTCAGTTGGTGGAGACACCAAATGCCTTAAAATATTGGTCTCCCCTGCTCTCCCTCTGTCCCTAGTTCATCTTTGTCTAAAGATGGCCTCATATTTTTACTTGTGGAGCAGTTTTTGTGGGAGGAAAAAGGTGCAAGGCCTGTGGAACTCTTCAAATTTCAGAGATGTTGGCTGCAATCCATGCTAGAATATGTCATCATTTATGGTTCTTCAGAACTCCTGCATGTGACTAGATAGCACTACAGTGATCGTACATAAAAGGGGAGGAACATATATCTTTTCTTACTTTCTGTGCAGGCTAGCCATGAAGGCTTGGGGGGTGGGGGGGTGGCAGCTCTTAATCATGGTTTAACGTTGCAAGCATCTTACATTCTGTCCAAGCAAAATGTAGTGGCAGATGAGCTGACCCTGACCTGGACAGGCCCAAATAAATTGAAATTGAATAAAGCCATCTTCCCTGAATCTGACCAGTTGTGGGGGACACTTTAACTGTTTTCTCGTAATTTCTAAACAGATGACTAAACAAATTCAGTACCAGTCCAGGACTCCTTGCTGGCAAGCTTAGAAAACAGATGCATTCTCATTTCCAATGACTTTACAGAAGTAATTTTGGTGATTCCTTTTTAGACCAAGCAGCGTTGGTTATCCCTTATGGAACTGGACAAGGGCAATTACCACAAGCTTCCTCAAAGACTGGACCTATTTGCACAAGACAAGGGGTGATGAATATCCCCCAATGTCAAACAATTACCTGGATTACTCCATGTTGATAGCTTTTGGACACCTTATTCATGAGGATTGCAGCAAATACTAAAGGAGACAAAGCTTACTACTAGAAAAATTGTATATCGGCAAGTGGAGAATATATTTTAGTTGCTGCCTAGCCCATAACCAGGACCCTATCAGGAATTAAGCACCATTGGTTCTTAAATATTTTAGAGATTTGCTATACTCTGGCCTTTCTAATTCCTCTATCATGGTTAATCTAGCAGATATTTCAGCATGTCTATCCATAGATCCTCCCTTTTCATTTCTGTTCCTGGGCAAACAGCTTCCAAAGTGGGTTTTACATCTGCAACCTAGAAAACAGGTGGCTCTTCCTTGAGATCTTAACTTTGTGCTGAAATAGCTAACTGTGCCTTCCTTTGAACTGACACATTAGGCTGTTTTAAGGTGCATCACATGGAAGACAGTAGTACTTATTGTTCTGACCTCTGCAAGGAGAGCATCTGAGTTGCAAGCTGCCATGGTGGGGGAACTCCGTATGGTCTTCCACCAACATAGGGTCACATTATGAACAAATCCATCATTTATGCCTAATGTTTGAGTTTAATTTGAATCAAACCATTAATCTCCCAGTGTTATCTCCAGATCCTCGGAACAAGAGATGGAGAATTCTACCTACTTTGGGCATGGATGGCCAGCTCAGGTAGTATCTTGGCAGAAGCAAGTCCTTCAGAAAAGCAGATCATTTGCTTTTTTATTATGAGGCATCAAAGAGAGAACTCATGTCAAAACAGATTATTTACAGATCGTTGTCTTCCAGTATTGCTTTCTTCCCATCATGGCAAATCTGTTCCTCAGTGTATCGAGGCACATTTTATTACAGTCATTGTTTCTGCAATGGTGTAATGGAAAGGGATAGACTCGAAGCATTCTATGAGTATCATGATCCTTCATGCATAGTTTTACAAAGCATTGCCAAGGGGATTCTTTTTCTAGGTCCAGGACTGACTTTGCTAGGACATAGATCCTTATTTTACCTACTCCCAGGCAATAGACTGTTGTAATCAACCCATATAGCCAAAGGCTACTTCAGCACTGAGATTGATGAACACAGTACAGTTCTGTAAGCTCCACATGGGTTAAAAATAGATGTTTGGATTCCTCCCTGCAGTGGTAGCTGCATCCATCCTACACCCCCTACTTCTGTATATAGTTGTTGAGATATAAAGGTACTGCTTGCTGTTTTTATCTTTTAGAGGTTTAGGATGAATAAGCTTTTTTAATGGGGAAAATTTCCTAAAATTGTCAGAGTGACTACTGATTTCCTCTAAGGGACTAAGCAGTTAGCAGTCAAGAGTGTGTAGGTGTGGGGGGCAGCTAGAGCTTTTGTGAAACTGGATGGGTGTTGTATCCTAGGCAGGATACAACCCATATAGCTAAAGGCTACTTTTGCAGCAATGAGAAAATCTGAACATATGTTACTGTAGTGCAACTTGTATGACTGTGTTTTCACCTACCTGCCTGTCTGCAACATAGGAAGCAACTGGAAATACTGATAAAACTCCACACTAACAGGGGAGGACATGCCAACTCTGTGTAGAAGGCACCCCATCTGTACCTAAAGTGAATAGCCAAGCACCAACAGCATAGCTCTCATCACTAGTTGGATAGAGTAGATATCCAGCTTTTTCTAGTTGGATAGAGTAGATATCCAACTTTTTCTAGTTGGATAGAATAGATATCCAGCTTTTTCTAGTTGGATAGAGTAGATATCCAACTTTTTCTAAGCTTATTTGTAAAAAGAAGTGTCTTTAGAGGAAAGGTGAATGGGGTAGCGCTACTTTTACACAGTGCCATACTCTTCTGTACCAGATGTACTTCCTGTTGCTGGAACTGTTTTAAGGTAAGGGGCCATACTTGTGTCTGGAAGTAAAAAGCCCCTTTGTACTTCTGTAGTCTTTTCAGGTGATTTCACTATTCAGCAGCAGTTGGTTTTATGGTCTGAGACTGGCATGGAAATTTAACTGTGTAACTGGTGTTACAAGAGGTCAGGTATAACATGGTCTCACATTGTTGCACATTTGAGTCCCCCCACTCAGTTCTTTGTGATTTAAGTTATGCATGCTGGTGTTTGAGTTGTGCAGCATTAAAGTGTATTTCATTAGTAAATTACCAGTTTTACAGGTATGTCTAAATTACTTTCTTTTATATACCACATACATTAAGTAAAATTAAGCATTTCTAAAATTTTGTGTGGGTATGAATTTTAAACTTGTACAAAAAATCTAGTTACCTGTTTTGCAACTTCGTCTTCCCTTACTGCGGGTTTTCAGGTTTACACACTGTGAACTGTACAGTGGTTGGAGTGTATTGTTACTTTACTCTTGTTTAATGTGGTGCATTATGTATGTATACATTTCATATGTTAAATGGGCCTAAGACTCTCTTTCAGTGATGTTATAGGGAGAAAAGCTGTACATACAGTAGCATGTAACTGTGAACACAAGAATGTGATAGGTATGTAGACCAGAGATGCATTCTTTTTTCATATAAAGTGATGTAGACGTATATATCCCGTAACTGTATGTGTATGTATTTGTGGGGGGGGGGCACAATAAGTACTGTTTTTGCCTCATAAGAAGAAGTTTTGTGGTTCAGTTCCCTTCTGGGGTGCCTTCTGCATGTGCAGTCTGCATATACTCCCTTTTTTCTTGTGGGCTTTATCCAAGTGCTCCGATTTCCTCACATTCCAAAACTGGTAGTAGGTGGATTGGACACTCTACTTTACTTTGGGCATAGACATGAGTGTGCATTTATGGTATGGAAGATCAACCACTTCAGCATTACCCACCTGCTGGTGTGAACATTGGATCTAGAAAACTGTCACTATTGAAGTGGGTCTGTCAACCTCATGTGCAAAAATAGGGAAAAAAGGGCATTATACACACAAGCACTCTCTCACACACACACACACACACACACACACACACACACACACACACACACACACACACACACACACGCGCACATGCACACACACACACACACACACACACACACACACACACACACACACACACACCAACATATACACATTGGTATCTGTAAGTAGATTTTGTGTGTATTTATATCTCTATAATGGTGTAAGAACCTTGAATATTTTAAATGAAAAGCAGTTAAGCTACACTATACTGTAGTTACATCTGATGCAGTTTAGAGTAAATATGGGTAGGAATGCTGTTTAGTATGTCTGGTAGAGTTAAAAAAAATTATGCAAATATCCTATAACATGCTGTTGTGCCACAGAATTAAGTACAAAAAATTCAGTGCGATTATCATTTTTCTCTTTCAGCTAAAACATGTGCCGCCCCCCCAGAAATAGTAGATGGGACAGTTGATTTGGGCTCAACTTCTCAAGATATAGCAGTTGGAACAGTTGCCACCTACAGTTGTAAAAAGTTTCAGCTTATTGGAAATGCAACTATTTACTGCACCAAGTCAGGAAGTTGGAGTGGTTCACCTCCTGTCTGCAAAGGTACTTTTTCTGTTTCTATGCTTGTATAATATTTCCAAAGATGTGTTGGAAATATTTCTCCCCATGTCACATGTTTGGCAGTTGCTTTTTCCCTTTTTTTTAATAAATAGTTGGGCTTAGGAGCTTGCATGGGTTAGTTGGGTTAACAGGAGGATGTGAACCTACTGCCTAACTCATGCTAGTTTTCTGTGGGTAGAATGGGATTGTGTGTGTCAAGGTGTTATTGCTCAGTGCCAGGAGCCTGAATAAAATGTTACACTCCCTCCAATCTCTCCTCGTACTCTAATACAGAGATCTGTGCAGTTACCATGATATGGTTTGAAGTGGCAGAGAGCACCCTGGCAGTGCAAGGTTTAAGTGCCTTCCATGCTTTTAGACCAGTAGCTGCACATACAAGGGCTAAAGGTGGAGATGTCTCAATATAGATCAGTAACAAGCTTACCACTAGAGTGGTCAGACAGGATGATGTGCTGGAGCTCCTCTGCAGATGACCATAGACAAAATCTAGTACCATATCCTAGCCAGCTATATGTCACCCTCCATCTCTCAAGAAGCTCACAATGTATATTTGGACCTACTGGAGATACTGGGCATCCAAACTAATACTCTTCTGAAGAGAGACTAATTACCCCTGTGTAGACTAGGAATCCTACATGGCTTCAAACTTGATGTGCACAGAGATGCCTAGACTTCATAAATGCAAACACCCTTGACCAAATAGTGAAAATGCCCAGTAGAGGCTCCAACATACTGGATCTCTTGCTCACAAATATGGGAAATTCTGCACCTTCCCCCCAGTGTTTCCTTCTCCATTTTAAGCTCCAACCATATAGCTGTCTCCTTCAAAATCAAATGCTGCTCCACAATCCCATTAAAACTAGTGACACTAGTGAACTATTCCAAAGCAAATTACCTATAAGTGATGGTCTATCAAAATTCATTGCTCCTCCAAAACTCAAGAAATCAGCAGCCTAAGCTGAATTGCTCTGAAACTCTGAACACCCATGTCAGTGGCTTCATGGAGACTGCTCTGCCAACCCAATTTAAGCCCAGGACTAGCCCCAAAAATAAACTGCCCTGGTGGCATCCCAAATTAAACAGGATATACAACAAAAGGAAAAAACATATGGTAAAAATCAGGAAGAGGAATTCCCATAAAACTGAAAACTTGCTCATCAAAGTAAATAGGTAACTAAGTGGGCTGATTAGGTCAAGCTAACTTTTAGGCTAAGATAGCCTTCCAAGAGAATGATAAGACCATCTCCAGCTATGACAGAAACCTTAAGGGCAGCACACAGCAATGTGCTGAACTGGTGGTTAATGTTGCCACATTCACCAAGCCTTGTGATATAGCTAACATTAGCATGTTTTGTCATTTCCAACTTTATCCTCCTCTTACCTCCAACTATCTACCCAAAATACCCTCAGACATAACCCCTTCAACTTTGAGTGCATTAATTTCATGCTCCTTAGTTAAAGCCGAGAACATGGCCTCAATGAGCCGCAGTAACATCCCAGAATAACTGTGAAGTAGTCCAAAGTAAACATTATCAAAATTGTTAGAGTCATTATTTAACTATAGTCTTAAAAAGGGCTTTTTGCCCTATGACTGGAGGACTGTGATGGTCATCCCCCTTCATAAGGGAGGATCTTCAACAGATCCTGGAAACTACAGACCCATTATAGGTTCATAGGTTGGTACTAGGCTTTCGGCCCTAAGGCCTATACAAGCCTAGACATAACAGTTCCCTAGCTATTTCTTCCTACAATGTTTACTTCCTGATCCCCGGGGTGAATTTCCTATCTCCCATCCAGTCGTCAAGGTTCCTTTTGAAGAGAGCCAAAGAGGCGCTCTGCTTGACATGTATGAGCAGTCTATTCCAGAGTCTGGGGAGTCTTTGGGTTAGGAAACTATCCCTCCAGCATGTTTTGTTCATTGTGATGACAAGGTTTAGATCACTGGAGCATGTGGCTCTGAAGGATTGGGATTTCTTTAAGTGTAGCATGTCCAACAGCTATGGGTTTGACATGGCCTTGTATGTTAAGCAGAAATCACCTCTGAGTAGACAGTATGCGACAGAGTATAGCTGGAGGTTTTTTAGACGGTCAGCATAGGGCATCTGCTTTAGGCCTGTGATTCTTTTAGTGAGATATTTCTGTGGCCTTTCCAGTTGTTGCAGATGTGTTGGGAGGTACATACCAAATGGGGTGTTGTATTCTATAATGGGTATAATGAGGGATGAGTACAGTGGGACAATGACCTCCTTTTTTCTGGATGAAAAGCCCTTAGTGATGAGGTGTGCCACATAGAAGGATTTCCTGACTGTTGTGGCAATGTGGTTATCAGGTGAGACCACTGTCCACCTGTGTCCCTAAGTCTCATCACATTTTCGGTGTTTAGTGTACTGCCACCTATGTGGTAATTCATGGGTACATGTTTTTTCCCAAAGGGGATAACTATACATTTCTTGGCATTGAGCTTGAGCCCATGGCTCTGGCAGCAAGCATCTGTTTCTGTAAGGTCCTTTTGTAAAATATTCACATCATTTGGGGATTCAATAATGGCTCCCAGTTTGCAGTCATCTGTGAACTTTGTTAGCCAGAGTCCCTTAGTGTTGGCCTGTACTTCAGAGAAGTAGATGCCAAACAAGAGTTGTTCCAGGACTGAACACTGAGGTACTCCACTTGCCTGGAGCTGGATTTGGAGTCGGCTACTTTTACATTGTGAGTTCTGTCAGTAAGCCAGTTGGCAACCCATTGAGTGACATAGGGATTAATGCCCAGCTTAGTAAGTTTATTTATGATTCCAGAGTGGGGGATGGTGTTGAAGGCTTTGGTGAGGTCCAGATAGGCTGTGTAGACTGCTTTACCCTCATCCATGGCTCTGGAGACTGATTCAAAGAAGTCAATCAGGTTCAGGAGACAAGATCTGCCCTTCATGAACCCAAACTGGGTGGGATCCAGTGTTTGAAGGTTGCCAATGTCTTTGTTTATAAGTTCCATGATAATACGTTCCATGGCCTTGCAGATTAGGCTTGTCAGACTGATGGAGTAGTTATTCCCAGGATCCAAGGTGGATCCCCCCTTGTGGAGTGGGATAACTGTAGCTGTGCACCACTCAGTGAACAACAAAGCCTGAGGTGAGGCTATGATTAAACATGACACTTAGGTGAGGTGCCAGTTTATTTTCTAGTTCATGTACTACACAGCCAGGGATGTCATCTGGTCCCATGGATGCTGTATTCTTAGCTTTGGAGAGTGCGTTTTTCACCTGTGTTTTTCAGTTATTACTGGAATTTGGCAATCTTTCGGTATTGAGATGGGCCCTTTAGGGGATGAGAGGGGGGGTGAATCTGGCACTGAATCGATCTGCCAGGATATTGGCAATATCCTTGGGATCAGTATATTTAATGCTATTCTTTTGTAGCTCAGAGCAGATCTGAGCATTGCCATTTAGATTCTTGACATAGCTATAGAATGCCTTGTGATTGTCTTTGGAATCTTTGGCAATTTTATTTTCGTAACTAGCTTTGGAGGATTTTGAGGGATCTCAGCTTCTTACTGAGGCTGGTAAAGAAGTTTTTTGCATCCTGGGATTTTCCTCTTTCCTGCAACAGTTTCTTCCTTTTGTTGTAAAGTTTGTTTATGGCAGGGGACCACCAGATTGGCTTCCTTTTTTTGGAGAAGAGTGTCTTGGTTCTATTTGTGATAGCACAATTCATGCAAGAGTGGATGTGCTCGTACAGAGCCTTAGTGTAGGATTCAGCAGTCGAACTTTCAGTTCCCATCTGCATGGGTGTCATGAAGTTTGTCAGTACTGACTTGATTAACATGAAGTTGGCTCTGGAGAAGTTTTTTATAGAGGTTTCCCTACTGGGGGGTGGGGGAGGGATGTGGATGTCAAGGGTGATTAGCTTATGGTCAGACCTGACCAACGAGGGGGTGACCATAGGTGTGGAGCATTGATTTCCCATGTTGGTAATGACCAGGTCTAGGATATTGGAGCCCCTGGTGAGACTATGGATTAGTTGTTCCAGGGCATTGGAATTTATGAATTCCAAGAACCATTGGGCAAAGGTGTTGGTACACGAGTAGTTTTCCCAGTTAATGGCAGGGTAGTTGAAATCACCCAGTATTAGGGTGTTTGGTTGTATCTTAATATTTTCCAGGATGTTTAGAAAGGTGCAGTGAGAATCTTGGGGCATGGTGGGGGATCTGTAGCAAGCTACAATTTGGACTGTAGTCTTACCTAGTGTTAGTTGCACCTGGAGAATTTCCGATGCATTGTGTTGGGCAGCTAGCCTGGTGGTGTGAATATCCTTAGTGAATATGGACACTCCTCCATCTTTAGCGTTTTGGTCCTGGTTTGGTGGCTGAAAAGTGTGGTAAGAGTTGTAGCCTGGTATTGCAGGGGTGCTCTCTTGAACCAGGTCTCAGGTACTGCACAGATATCGATGTCCTCCATTTTTAGAAGTGCCTCGAGAGAGTGCCTTTTGAGGTTTACACTTCTAGCATTGAGTAGCATTACCTTCAGATTTTGCATGCTTGTACCTGCTACGGTGGCGTTTTTGTCCTTTGAACTTTGCCTAAAAAAGGCACTATAGGGGTGGCAAGAGCTTTAGTCTGACTAGACTTATTTGCAATGCTATAGAAAAAATTATCATGCAAAATAAAAACAGGGACATATCAGACCTCCAGACACTGGCTCCATCCCAGTTTGATTTTGTTAAAGGAAGGTCATGTGAATGAATCTTGTAGCCCTCTTTGAAAAGATTACTAAGGCAATGGATGAGGGAAAAAAACAGTGCATACTAACTACCTACATGTGGCTAAAGAGTCCCTATTGCATTATCAAATTGCTGAAACTTCAAACCTGAAAACATCGCACAGAAGTATTCGAAGTTTCAGCAATTCGAATTAAAAACAAACAAAAAAAAAAACAAAAAAAAAAAGCTTGATAACTGTTGTAAGCAGGGGGGCAAGCCCCCCTGCACCCCCACAACCCCCGCTCTTTAAATATACCAACTCTGAGATCGCACTACAGTGCAGTAAAGGGAAATATTCCCTGTCCGCAATGTAATGCAATCTCAGAGTTGGTATATTTAAAGACCGGGGGGTGTTGGGGAGTGCAGGGGGACTTGCCCCCTGCTTATGACAGTTACTTTCTGTCCGTTGTTGTTGTTTTTTTTTTTTTTGTGTGTGTGTGTGTTTGAAATTATAAAACTTCGAACATATAAGTTCAATCTTCTGGTGTTTGAAGTTTTATAGTTTCAGTCACATAATAGGAACCCCTGGCTAAAGCATTTGATTAAAATACTGTACTCTGTCATTGTCAACAGACTTGGGGAACTAGGTATAAACCCCTTTATAACATGCTGGATATCTAGGTGGCTCACTGTTAGGACCCAGGAGGTTAGAATTGGTGAGGCCATTTCTAAAAAGAGACTGGTCACCAGTGGAGTTCCCCAGGGCTCTGTGCTAGGCCCACTCCTCTTTGGCATCTACTTCTTGAATGTCAAAGGCCTCTGGCTAACCAAGTTCATAGATGACTGCAAACTGGGAGTAGCCATTGAGTCCCCCCCAAGATTTAAACACCCTTCTGGAAGGTTTAATACAAATGCGTGGTGCCAAAGCTTTTAATTTAGGGAAGTATATTGGCTTTGATTATCTTCAGCTATAGAAAGCAGCTAGAACACCCTAAAGCCATATCTTCTTGGTGCATTTTCCCAGAGGTATAGTGTAGGTCTGATGTCTCTTCCGCCCATTCCGATCTGACTTTGGCTACTCTGATTTTGAAACCAAAGCTCAGGATCCTCCCCTTACCCATAATCCTCTGTGACTAACAAATTACCTCAGATTTCACTTCCTGCTCATTTACATTGGACATGGTCTCCATTGCTCAGGCTGGGTTTTCAGCTAAATGATAAATATTTTTGGATATTTGTAAGGATTATCCTCTGTGATTTACATTCATCTCTTTTTCTCCCCATTACTAAACAAAAAAAAAAAACTTAGAACTTATCCCTGCATCATTAAATGGGCTACCATCAAACAAGATACTTGGATTACTCCATCCCCTTTTTAACTGCCAGATGTTCCTCCCTCCCAACAAAAGGTAGCAACAGCACTAGAAGTAAATAAAAACTAGTAGTCAAATAAGTGATCCAGGAGATCCCACCAGACCAGCAGAGATCTGGAATTTACTTGAGGGTCTTTTTGTGCCAAAGAAAAATGAGGACCTAATACCAACTTTGGACTTCAGTCACTTGAACCACCATAAGAAACATAATTCCAGATGGCCACTATATAGTCCATCCTACCATTGTTGAGAGGCTGACTAGATTTGTTTAGTCGAATAAAGGATATGTATTACTGTATAAAGATGGACACACCCCAGAAGGTTTCTTCATTTCCAGCTGGGAGCCTTGCCTTTTGGTCTCACTGCAGCCCCTTGGTTGTTCAAGTTTATGGCACTGGTTGCAACTCATCTTAGACTGTGGTTATTCAGAATGTTTTCAACTGGGTCATAACTTCCTCCATCAGGAATCTTCTCCAAGCCAGGGACTCCTTGCTCCAGCTTTGCTCACAACTAGTGATAAGTGAACATGGCCAAGTCAGAGTTCACTTGAACACACCTGTACACTAAGTTGCAGGTAGCCAGGCTTCCTGAATGCCAGATTGTTATGCTTCAGCAAAAAGCAGTAGCTGTGCTTTCCCATCAAAAGCCACAAGCAAGGTTAACTTTGTGTCTTATCAGCTACATGGCAGCTCCACTACCTAAGTCTAATCAACCAGATTCCATATTAGGGTGCTCCAGTGAACTTATATTTCAGTGGTCAGTGAGATGTCAATCCATGAATTTTCCAGTGTTTCTAAAAATAATTAGTAGAACTCATGTTCAGTGGATCTAGAATCTCCAATGGTATCTCAGGGTCAACTATTTTTTGTTCCTCCCTCCCCTAGGGTACAGTGACCACAGACACTTGTCAGGGTGGGGGTGGGGGATATTTTTAGGGGAAGATGGTTCAAGGCACATGGTCCCCATTCAGAGGCCAATCTTCACATCAACATTCTGGGAATATAGTGAGTACTGCTAGTTTTGCAGACTTTCCTTGACTCCCTTTCTAGGGGTGTGATTTCCATCCAAATTGGCAAATATGTACGTTATTTGGTACATCAAACAGGGAGGAACATGCTCTTATTGTAATATCAAGAGGTTAGGAGTGTTTGGAGTTGATGGTGATCACCACTTTCTGATGAATAATGCACATACCAGAGAGAATTCCAGTGTTGTAGCAGACAGGTTGAGCAGGTCTATCCATCTCCCTCACAAGTGGTCCTTCAATCCGATGGTGGCGGATCAGATTGTCAGTCACTGGGGTCAGCTGTATTGCAACCTCTTCACCTCCCCCACCAATGCCAAATGCAGCAGGCACTTCACCCTGATCCTCCAAGAGACTGAGTCTCTGAGATGCTGTGACCTATATCTGGTCTTCCAGTCTCCTTTATGCCTATTCTTCCACTTCTGTCAGAAAGCAACATGAAGCAAGGCTACTGCAATCTTCATTGGCCCTTTTAGGACAGGTGGGGTCTCTCTTCCTCTGTTCTCAAAAGATTCAACCACTTGGGTACTGGATCCTGCTCCAGATCTCCTTTCACCACTTTCGGATGCCTGATCTGGACATAAAAGCCCTCAAGTTGACTTCATGGTTTCTCTACTTCCAGTAATGATTAAACAGTCCTAGCTTTCATCCCAAGTTGTACATTTTTTTACTTCTGCTTAGAAACATTCTATCAGGAAGATCTATAAGAACAAATAGAAGTGATTTTCAGTCTGGGCTTCCAATAGGAATTTTGAACCCCCTTTCAGCTCTCCTTTCTGCAATCTTAGATGTCCTAGCTTCTCTTTCACAGTGGCATTAGCTACTCTGCTATCAATGTGCAATTATTAGCCATTTCCAGTTTTCACTTCCATTTATTACATTGGGGAAAATCACCCATTGCTTTCCTCAGACTTAGCCATGGCTATCTTAAGGGGGTACCTTCCTTCTGTGGGAACCCCTTAGAGACATAATTCTTGGGATATTACTGTTCTTTAGCAGGCTTTGATGATACCCATTGTTAAACCTGCGACTACAATTTATTTGAAATACCTAACCTGGAAGACTCTATTTTTGGTGGCAGTCATTTCTGCAAGGAAGAATACTAGAGCTTCATGCTCTTTCCTGCAAACTTCCCAAGTTGATTTCCCACATAGATACTCAACTTGAGAATAAATCCAGCCTTTCCTCCTAAGGTGGCTTAAGAATAATCACTTATTCGGTTTAGCAGTTTTCATGTTTTCTTACCATGATTTGTCAGTAAAGGAGGATAAATGTTACATCTCTGGATGCACACTGCCAAACTCATGTTTAGCTCTACTGCACTAAAAGTCAGACTGACCAGTTGTCTTCATCATCAGCCAAACTGGGTAATGGATTGTTTAAAATAACTCTCTTGCTGGTTATCTGATTGCATATCATGTCTAAGAAGAAAGGATTGTTCTTTTCTACTCCTCCTAAGGCTCATTCAACAAGACTGGTCGCTACCTCCATTGCCTTTTTCTCCATCATACCTGTTGACATTTGTGCTGCAGCTACTTTGTCAGATGTCCATACCTTCATATCTCACTATGACCTGGATTTACAATTCAGGTTTCCATCTTGGTTTGGTTCAGTTGTCCTCCAGACTGTCCTTCCGTGAGATCTCCCAAGGTTTAGGGTAGCTGAGGTCTCTGTCCCATCTGAGGAATGGACAGAGGCGACACCGTATATGAAAGTCATGTACTTAGCATAGCATTAGATCTGTGTTGACTGGTTCTGTCTTTCCTCAACTTCCCTTCCATGTTCTCCCATCCATTTGTTTTCCTTTGAAGTGACTGCACTGATAGTGCCTATGGCTTGGTTACGTACTCTTGAACTTCTAGGTCAGGAAGCAGACTTCCTGTAAAGTGTTCGGTATTATTATGAGAGTATAGCATTTTTATTGTAGAGTATGGGCAAACTTGATTTGAGGTAACTTGCTAGTCAGAGGATTATGGGTAAGGGGGAACCTGAGCTTTGAATCCAGAGTCTGAGAATGGCCAAAGCCGGATCTTGGACAGATCAGATAACCCATTGTTTGAGGAAGGATGGAGACAGGCAACACAGATCTACCATTACGGTAAGTTTATAACTTTCGTTTTTACTATGTTTCCCCATGGTTCAACTATTTGAAGTTTTTTCATTTGGTTTAAAAAAATTGTGAAAGCTTCAACCTGATGAGCAATCTGTGGAAAGCTTTTTGCAGGGGGCTCTGTGCACATCTTGTCAGTTTTTGTCCCACCCCATACTTGAATACACCAACTCCATACTCATGAAAACAAAGGCAGAAAGTAAAAAGTTCAAACACAGTGCCATCACTGCTAGCATGCAAATGGAAAGTCGGGAGAAGAGTAATTGGTAAATATAAAATATTTTAAATCGACAGTTTGAACCTTAATCTGTTTGTAACTCGTCAGTTAGGTAAGTCCTGTAATGCTATATAGGCAGTCTTGGAATAAAATGCTGAGCCAGCAGGAAGCCTTGTCTCCTTACTTCTTTCACTCTGGCTTGTGATTGTGGGTTGGCAAACTGTGTTACGCTCTGCACAAACACCTTGGTTTGAGCTGCAGGCTGTTTATGCTGCGTGATCATTAGTTTTCTTAGTTATAGTCAGATGTTTGCTTTGGCACTTGACTAAAAGTCTGCCTTGTGGCTTACTGCAAAGTTTGTTTGAAACTTGCCCTGTGAATGTCTGGAACAATCTTTTCATTTAAGGAAAAAAATTAATTTCTAGTTCATTGATTCTATTACTTGAAAGTGGGGTCCTTTTCACTAGGCATTTCAGACTTTATAACTGTGTACATTTTAGGAAGAGTTAAATCGGTTCCCTGTTGAAATGTCAGCACTCGAAATGCTGTGTGCCAACAAGTTGAAAAAGACCAAAAGCGCAGAATAACAAATCTCAAACATCACTCTTCCTGAAACCTTTTTTGCAGGGAGTCAAGCCCCCTGCACCCCCTCCACACACACTTATAATTACTAACTCCAAGATTTCCATACCCCTGAGAAATGGCAGTCTCTGACTTAGTTTATGCAAGTCCATTTCTGTGGCTGTTCAGTTTCTTTGTTTCAGGACCCGCTCTAGTCCCGATATTTCATATAATTACCATTTAAATCACCTAGTCATGTAATGTGGTTTCTGTGAGTGGTTTCTTTGTAGGTGATGTTTGAACATGGATTGTTTCAGTTATTTTCACCAAAGTTTTGTTTGCTTTCCTGACAGCTGTGTGCCTCTTTACAAGTTCACTGGTACTTCATCATGCAGTCTGAGACCATAAAACAGCTTAGCCCAAATCACCAGTTGTTCCAAAGCACTGTCTGGTTAAGTGACTTGAACAAGGTCTTACAGTAGCCAAATAAAAATTGAAACCTTGTATCTTTGGCATACGAAGTAGCTAGTTAACAAGTCAGAGCTTTAGTCCTCTGTGCTAACTGTGAGGCAAAACATTTTCTAGTAGGTTCCTTAACTGTCAAGTCCATGGAGTTCTTAAAATCTAAGAATTTTTGTAAATTCTCTGCATTGATGGTATAGCGCCCCCTGTTTATCACCGGGTAATCAGTCACCCAGGGTAATAGCATTTCTACTTAGAGGGGACTCATACTCATCAAGAATATTTTAGGAATGTTCCATATTTTTCAGGGGGGGCATAGTGGTGGTCCTGTAATACACCATGATCTGATAGCTAATCCTATTTTAGCATGATTTAAGTCTCAATAAGCGCCACTTATAGGGGTCTAATTGCTGTCTAAAAGAAATGCAGTCTGTAACAAATATGTTAACATCAAGTCTAAATGAGTGGTAAGCACAAAACTGAGGAATTGCTCTGTAGGCTATCAAACAGGATTTCTATAACAGTATACATGCATATATGTGCTTCATGTGAAAGATTGTCTCAAGGTCCGGCAGCTTTAGACTTCTAGCATTACATAGAGTCTTTGTGATGTAATCCAGGGATTGGTGTGTTTTGGAAGTTAAGTTGCAAGATCTGTTAGGTGGACCCTACCAAAAAAAAAAAAGGCCTAATGGTGGCTGCAAAAGTTTTCACCATTATGTAGAAACCTTGGAATAAGAGGTGTAAACCTTCTTGGCAACACAAAAAAAGATTGTCTAGTATTTTATCCTGGGATGACACATACCGGATCCCCATGGAATTATAGCAGTTGTTTTCTTTATGCTTCTGCCATCATTCTTGATGGAAGAATTTTACTCAATGTTAAGATCTTTACTACTTTTGTGGGATGCTTTAAGAGATGTGGCATGTCTGTATATCCATCAGGGTTTTGCCTGCCTAGTTGTTTACCCTAACATGGACCACCACCATGTCATAGTCTTGTCTAGTTTTAAGGGTCAACAAGGCCTTTGATACGTTGCCAGTCTTGGATTCTGAAAGACAACTGAATTTTATTGAATTTATCACTTAAGGCATAGTCAAATGTACTTTTGTATAAAAGTAAACAAACCATATTAACATATTCCCATGTGCAGACATGATATATCGGATCCCTATCAGATCAAGTTTTCAAGAATTCAAAAAAAACTTGAAAAAAATCTCAAGACCATATGATGGAGTTTCTGAAAAGTCGAACATCAAAAAAAATAAAACACAAAAATCTACCTTTTTTTAATTTTTTACATACACCCTCCACACCCCCTGCAAATTATATATACCAACTCTGAGGTTCCACCACAGTGAGGAAAAGGGTAAATTTCCCAAGCCTTGCTGTACCCTGATCTCCATTCAAAAGCTTTGAGTTTGCAAAAACTTGATAATACAGTCTTGACCGTATGCAGTTTGAGTTTCTGCAGACTTGATCAACTGATAAGGACATATATAACACGTGTTCTTTTGTATATTTATTAGTTCAACATTAGGTTACTTGATCTATTCTTGCTTTCTTTTAAACCTCACTCTTCCTTTAGAATATTATTCAGCATGTATTGTTCCCACAGTTTCCATTTTATTGTATGTAATTTGCTCCTACTGTTTATAAACATCCCACTTCCAGTTCTTTTATCTGTTACAATATTCAGTACTTAAAATACATTTGATTTAGACTTTAATTTCCATTTTCTAAGAATTGTTGTTTTTAAAGCCACTAGAATTAAAGTTGAGGCCTTACTGTGTCTAGGCAATTCAGGGCCTGTATCCCAGCTCAAAATAATAATTTTCTTAGTTGCACCCATTTGCTTGCCCAATATTTCTGTCAGAGTACTCTGCAGGGAATGTTTGAAATTTGCCAACTCATTACACTCCCAAACCATATGTTCACAGCTACCTTTTTCTTCCTCATCACACCAACAAAGTTTGTCATCTACCTGAGGAAAAATTCTTTGGAGTTTGCTTGCAGTTTAAAAATACCTATGCAAACACTTTCAAGCAAAAATCCTAAATCTTCTAGACTTTGTTGCATACCTTAGAGTTATGCATATGTCCTCCCATTGTTTCATTGTTAATTGCTTGTACAGTCTATCTCCCCAGTCTTTTCTAACCTTCTCTGATTCTTATAGTTATAGTGCAAATATTTTATATGCTCTACTAATTACCCTCTTTTCAGAGCAACTTATTTTCTAGATTCAATTAAAAACTCTACCAGAGCTTGTCTTAAACTTAGGATTTCCTGATCCTTTTCTCATTGCCTGTACTCTCATATCAATCCCTGAATAGGGAAGGCAGTCTCTAGACTGCAGTCCAAATATCTTCTTGGCTTCTTACCAGTCTATTAGTTTTCCCTCTAGATACTTGCTCCTAGTACCTTGGTTCCTTTGCCAATTTTCTCTGGGAAAATTCCAGCCCCTCTCATCTTTTCTGTACCTCTAATTGCAGTCATCCTTTTCAGCAAAATCTTTTCTCCATTTTCTTGTTGGCTTAGTTCTTAAAATACTTTCTGCTACTTCACGAATATAATTTGTGTGGCTGTTCCCCTTAAGGAGTTGCACCCAAAATCTCACACTCTCCTTATTTCTTTAATCCTCCCTGATGTTTCATCATCACCCCTTTCCACTTTGAATTATAGATTGTTGCTTTTGTTGTGTATATGAGCCTTAACTGTGTAGCTCTAAATATCCCTTGAAATGAGGTAATCCCAACTCAGTTTGTTCTGTTGGAAAGATGAACTTATCCAACTTGACCCTTGCCCTTTTCTTCTCCCAGATGCTATCCTTCAGCTCTTCTACTGTTTAACTTTTCCTCTGGTTAATAAAAATATGCCTGACCTGACTAAAGGGACTAAAAATTTTTACTGCTTCTTTCTTGCTATCAATGTCCATACAACAGACTTCTAGTTTCTCAATTTTTTTATTCTCTTTTGTTTAATTTCCTCCTATATAGTTACTATAACAGAATCCTTATTAATACATACTTAGAAATATCTCATTTTATTGTGCCCCCATAAATATAGCCACTGCTGGAACAGTTCATGTGTGGGTACATGGTTTACAGCTATAGCCTTTGTTTTTATCTTCATTAATTTTATCTCCCGAAAAGACTTGAAGCTGTCTCAAGATGTTTCAAACAGTAAGCTGTCCTTTACTGGTTTTATCAGGTACAAAAATTTCTGTGAGTTGACTATTTTTCTTGATTACCATACCAGTCATATTCTTGAATTTCTGAGTCCCTTATTTTCTTTGACAGTGCCTCTGAATATAAAGCAAGTAAGAAAGGGAAAATAGGACACCCTTGGATGGTTTCTGTGCTGAGACACAACTTGTCAGAAAAGAACATTCCCATTTTATTTTTTGCCTCTGATCCCACATATGTCCTCCTTATTAACCTTATTTTATCAGGGAATGCAAATGCTAACACTGTCCTCATAAAATCTCAGCTTACTGTGCATCAAAGCTCACCACCAATAGCAGTATTTTCTTACACTGTACTTCTCTCTGGATCATTATTGTTTTCTTAATGCTGTCAAATGTTTGTCTCCCCTCCACAAATCCATAGTGATCCATATCTATCAATTTTGGCAACATCTTTGCCATTCTTTTAGCTATTATAGACAAACATTTTATAATCCTGGTTTGAAATCAGCCTGTACGAGGTTGGATCACATGAGTCTTTACTATCTTTAGTATTACAGCCGCCACCGCTTTCTTCCAGGATGCTTGTGCTTCCACTCCTTTTAAAATACTGTTAAAGAAAGCCTTACAGATCTTTATCACTTTCTTCCCTCCTAGCTTCCAAACTTCCACTGGAACTCGATCTGTTCTTGTAGAATTTCATGCAGATTGATTGTATATCATTTTACGGTACTTGCGTTTTATCGCAACCAGATTTTTGCTGTTGCGAATTTCGCTTTGTTGAATACAGACCACATCAAACACTGCAAAGTGTTGTGCAAACTCATTATTGCTGGCAAAAAATCTCTGGACTACCTTCAGGTACATAAAATGATGAAATACTCATCTTCCCTTTTTGTGTGCATTACAGATGCATGCTTGAATTGTCAGGGATGCTGTCTTAACTGATGAATGGAATATTTGAACCGTGAGGAACGAAGCCCTCACAGAAGGAAAGCACAGACACAGGAACGATGTTTTGGTTAAAGTAATTCTTTGTTAAAAGTGTGCAAACAGAACTGAAAACAACCATTGCAGTGTGAAAGTTGAGGAACACTACTGCTGGTAAAATTTCAGGGTGGATGATGTTGATAGCCATTTATGGGTTCCTGATTAGACCGTACTAAGAACAGTATGGAAACCATGTTACTGGCTGATGATGCCCTTCTTCCTGTCATTACTGCCATGTTTGGACCGGAGTCTGTCTGTAAAAATTGTTAAAAATAAAAAAAGGTTATGCATAACTCCTGTGTCTCTGCCTTATTTTGTGGGGGGAAACTGGTGAGCAATTGCAGTGAGTAAGACAGCAGCCCTGACAGCTGAAGAGTGTATGCACTTTACTGTGAGCTACATGTCATGCTGGTGGTAAAGTGCATACCTAAACAGCGATATTTACGTACTCATTGTTTTGGGTGATAACCCTGCCTAAAACAACTGTCAGTATGAAAGAAGACCCATAGGCTGACATTGTCACCCCATGAACGGTTACATTTCCACATCGGGAAACAACCATTATTATCGCAAAAATCTGGTTGCGATAATACGTAAGTACCCATTTTACTCCTCTCCTCCTATCTTAAGTCTTAATTAAGCCTCCTCTACCTTTAACCTTGACATCCATAAATCTTCCTTAAATATTTCCATCTGTGCACTTTCTTGATTTCCAGGTTTCTCTACATTATACAGATTATCATTAAATTTCCAGAATATCGCTAATACCGCTGCAAGATTTCTTGTTTTTCTTTTTATAGGGTCCCCTTCTACTTTCTGTTGCTTAACTTGTGCTAAAAGTTTTTTTTTTTTTTTGTGCTCTGGGGTTAAGAAAAAAACAGTTGCTTAATAGCAATCTTTCTGAACTCATGTATTTTCTCTTTTTCACTCTTCAGTTGTCCCTTCTTGTTCTGAGTGTCCTCTTATTCTGCAGTACTTAATCCTTTGTCAGCCCTTGTATATAATTCTTGCTACTTCTCAACGGTTTCTCTTTTTTCTTTTACCCTGGTTTTAAACTCCACTTTCATTTTATCCCACTCACAAAGCATCACTTCTGAAGGCATTTCTATTTTCCCTAATAACTCTTGGAATAGCTTCCACTACCCAGTCCTTAAATTCTTTCATAGGTTCATAGGTTCATAAGTTAGTACTAAGCTAACTGCCCTTGTGAGCCATTTTAAGCCTAGCCAATTACCCCTTGTGAGACTCAAACCCTGCACCTTGTGCTTGCAAGGCAAACACCTTCACCATTAGGCCACCCTCCCAACCCTTTTTTATGAGGTTGATGAGAAAGCACCAGTCTCACTTGTACTTCATTACTCTGCATTTTCATCTGAGTTGGTGGTACATAATCTGAAGTAGTTATTGAATACTTTCAATTAAATGCACGTGTTCCTTTGAAGTATAATTTCTGTAGTCTAGCCCAGGTATTTATACCTTGGGGCTTATGTAAATTCTGAGTTTCTACTACTGAATTCACACATTCCATACAAAATAGTTTCATAAATTTCTACAGCAATCTACCCTCATTTGTTCTGTCTTTTTCTTCTATGTGTCCCATATACATCCTCACTGCAAATAAAACTTCAGTCCCCACCCATAATTTATATTTCCTGCTGAAAGCTGATTATTTTTCGCTAATTTTTTTCTTAAGTTCCATAACAGCAGTGTATGCTGGTATGTATTTATATTTCACCTAAATCTTCCTAGCTAGTAGCCCCTTACTACCAGAAATCTACCATTACCTTTTTTTCCTCTTCTGTCACTGTTGGAGCTCCTCTATCAATTGGTATAAATACTGCCCTTTTCCTTTGCCCCTGACATTCTGCTAAATATCCCTCACATGCTCATTTATTTCCAAGTTTGTCTCCTGTGACATTGCTATTTGTTTTCTGCATTTCTTGAGTCTATTTCACATTCCAAAATGTTTAGTGTAGCCATTATGATAATGATTCCCACCTATTATATATGACTGCTTTTTTAAATGTCGGTTTCCTGCATTTGTTACATGCAACTGCTAATGTCTGGCAGGTTGATCTTTTATACAGTTGTTTCTTGTCATTGCCATTTGAACTTGTCACATTTTTACAAGACTTTGTTTTAATGAAAATCCTCAAACAAAAAACACCCCATCACCTTTTAACTTAAAACACTCAAAACTATGTGTATCTTCAAATAATGAAAGTTAACCCCCCCACAAGAGGAACAATTTTCCCAAATAAACAGTTGCACGCATAGGCACAGCCTAACTTAAATTCAAGTTTTTTTTGATAGATGTATGTTACAGCCTGTGCTCCTACTTGCACTAAGTGCTGTTTGATCTCGCCTTATCATTACTCCCTTCATAGATGCGAATAACAGCTTCTTTGTTTTCACAAAACATAACGTCTGATACTGTCAGTTTTTCATTTCGTCCTCACATATGGGTTTGGATCTGAAACCTCGTATCTGACTCTGCTGTTCCTAAGCTCTTGGCCACCAAAAAGTTCTTGGATACCTCCCATTACCCACAATGCACCTCTCTGTTACCTCAGATCTCATTTGCCACTTCGCAAAGATGTGGTCTAACTGTAAACCCTCGAATTGTTTCAGGTGATATTACAAATTTCTCAACTTCTTCCTAGATTTTTTTCTTTTGTCTGAGTACTTAGAGTACTGATTTTCCTCCCCTTTTATCTTTTTTTATCTTTTAGGCCATTTTTCCCACAGTAACCATTGTTTTATAAGTTACTTTCTCTCCCTTTCCCTCCCTTATATCCTAAATGGTATCTTTGCTACTATCACTTGTAATGTTTCCCCTTCTGTATTAAATAAAAACAAAACAAAAAAGCCCTTCTCTTTTACCTGTCTTTTTCTACGTTCTCCTTTCTTTTGTGCTTGTGAGCGAGTGTGTGTGTGTGTGTGTGTGTGTGTGTGTGTGTGTGTGTGTGTGTGTGTGTGTGTGTGTGTTTGGACCAGACATTTGTCTGCTCTCAGCCTTTCCTGTATATCATTATTAATGGCTGAGAAACAAGATAAGCCTGTGGGCTTCAAAAAGTGTGCCAAGTGCAGTCACAAAATGCCTTACAGTGATTTGCACACTGTGTGTGTACTGCCTGGGCCCACATCATCTTCAGGAAGATTGGGCTAAATGTTATTCCTTCAACCACCAGGCTCTGGATGAAGGGAAAAACAAACTTATTCTTAAGGGGTTCTTACCTTCTGCGTTTAGTGCAGCCATTTTGGCGGTCCCCCAAATTTTGTGATGAAACCTAGGTTGGCTCAATTGAGCTCAGCTTCTTCTGCCTCTAAATTGGCTGATAAATGGAAAAAGAGGCCTTCCTTGGCTCCATCAGACTCAGAGCCAAGATCAAAATCATCCAAACCCTCAGTCTCCATAACATATTTGGGTTCTTCAGCTTTGGATCTAGCTCCTTTGGCTGTGAGTCTCTCTGATCTAGATAGGTCAGAGCTGTTGTGATCTGATCTGATCTCTAGCACTTTCAGGCCAATAACTTCACTGCCAAGAAATTAGTACTCCCTTTCAACTCAGTGCCTTTGGGAGTACCAGCCCCCTTTTTTAAGTAGACCAAGTTCTCCCTCGGCTTCTTCCCATTCTACCAGAAGCCTTCTAGAGGAAAACTTGGAACATGTGGTCCAGAAGATTTTGTGGGTGCAGGGGATTACTAAATCTCGCTCGGCTTCAACCCAAATGGTCTTAGGTTTATCTAAGCCTTCCACTCCCCCTTTGGTTCCTACAACTTCAACCCAAGCATCAGAGCTCTTGGATCTGATTCTTCAGTGACTTCTTGTTTGGATCTGAAGATTTTCTTTTCCTCAGATTAGACATTTGCTCGGTGCTCTATGGCCTTCTCAGAACCAGAGAGTTCCCAGAGCTGTAGCGAGCTTGGTGGACCTTGTGTGTGGTAAACTGTCAGACCTTCCAAGCAGTCTGCATCTCAGAGCTTCTGCTCAGGTGAGCTTGGGGCTAGCTTCAACCCCAGGCAAACTGTCTTCAGATCTGGAAGGGACCTCTTCCCACAAGCATGGTTTGTGGGAGATGGACTCCCTCTCGACTCAGGAACAGTCAGCTTTTGGGTCTCTGGTCACCTTCTTCATCAGATCCCCAGTCCTATCACCCCTCCCTGTGCACCTCTTCTGACCAGGACATTCCACAGGGACAGCAGGACCATAGGCCACAGGATAGCCATCGGGATACCCCTACCTCTTCTGATACCTCCCCAGAGTATCCCACTGAGGAGGTCCCTTGGAAGAGGACTTGGAAGAAACATGTATACTCCATTGAGGGGTCAGCCACAGAAGACACTGACCTCAATGGGAGAGAAGGATCCCCCACAATCACCTCCTGAGGATGCCTCCTTTGGAGACATCTTGGAGATTTTCAAACAGAGAGGTGGCTGGCAGTCTAGAAATCCTTCTCCTGAGGAGTCTGTGTACCTGGTGATCTTTGGATCCCAACCTTCTACCTCCTGGGTTGCTCTGCCCACTGATGAGCTCATAGAATTGATTTTTCGGTGGGCATGGGAGATCCCAGATTCTATTGAAGCAATTCCCTGGAGACCGAACAAGATTATCACAGCTCCATCCGACAAAGCATTTTGGACTTAAGGGGTTGCAGTAGATGTCATGTTGGTGGCTGCAGCTACTAAAAAGGAAATACTGGAAGAGAGTTCAACTTTTCATCCTCCAAATAAGGATTCCAGGACAATGGATAGATGAGGGAAAGGAGTCTTTTCTTCAGCAACCTTTGCTTTGTGATTGCTGAATTACCTTTCCCATTTCACCAGGTTACAAAGGGATCTAATCAAGAAGCTATCAAATACCCTTGAAGGGCCCATAGCTGAGGGAATTCAGGGAAAAAGTGGCTTCCCAGCTGACAACCCTACATTCTGCAGCCAAGTTTTCCATGAAGCTTATCATGCATACAGCTGAAGGAATGAGTAGAGCTCTGGGTTCTGGCATATAGATGAGAAGGTATCCCTGGATGTGCCTCTGTGACTTTGCAGAGCCTTTTAAGTTTTCTTTTGTCAACCCTCCATTTGGCGGAATGTCCCTTTTCCATCCCAAGGTCAGAGATATGCTATCCAGGTGTGAGAAGGAGGGTAAGATCCTTTTTGCTGTAGGCATACATTTTTCCACCCCACCTCACCCCAGAGACCATACCCTAAAGGTCAGAATGGGGGTGGCAAGATGTGTTCAAGAAATCACAGGGATCTTACCAGGACACGTGGAGAAAGTTGCCCAGAAGCAGAGGTGGGGACAGTTCTGGAAGATAACACCCACATGGCAGAGGAGGCCCAGAAAACCAAGGGTCTAGAGAACCTTTCTTTGGGAGACCCTTTCAGCGCTTCTGAAAGGAGGCCAGATTGCCCACCTCAGGAGGGAATTGGGGGTTGAATATCCCTGCACTGGAGAGCCTGGTGGAAAATAAACAGTGATTTATGGATGCAGACGATAATATCCAGAGGATATCTAATTCCATTCTCCCAAGATCCTCCCCACAGAAGAATCCCGGACATTCCACTCAGTCAAAGGGATCAAGCAGTTATTCAAATTCAGAAAATGCTGGATAAATGAGTCATCCAGGAGGTCCCACCAGATCAAAGAGGATTCAGAACGTACCCAAGGTTCTTTTTTAGTTCCAAAGAAAGCAGGGGATGGGAGACCAATTCTGGACCTCATATGATTAAACAAGTTGGTTCGACATCACAAGTTCCAAATGGTTGTGGTTCAGTCCATACTTCCTTTCTTGGAGGACCACAACTGGATGTGCTCTGTCGACCTTCAGGATGCATACTGCCATTTAAAAATGGACAAGCGATCCAGAAGGTATTTATGCTTCTGGCTGGGAGCCAGTCATTTCCAGTTGAGAGTACTGCCCTTTGGTCTCACCATAGACCCCAGGGTGTTCACCAAGTGCATGGCAGTGGTAGCAGCTCAATTGAGACAGCAAGGATTACAGGCATTTCCCTATTTGGAGGACTAGCTTATTTCTGCCCCAACCAGGCATCTACTTACTTGTGCAATGGACTCTGTTATCCAAATTTGTACAGAGCTAGGCATAACTATAAACTACCCGCTCAAACACTGAAGCTCATAGGAGCAAATTTGGACATAAATCAGATGGTTGCAAGATTTCCACAATCAAGAGTATAAAGATCAGATGCCAAACACACAAGTTACTCCAGAACAGGAGGGTAGCCGTTCGTCATGTCTTATGAGCTTTAGGCTCAATGGCAGCCACTGTAGTATTGGTACCACAGGCAAGATTTCACATGCAAATACTACAGTGGTTTCTGGCTGCACAGTGGCCAATTATCCATCAACTGATGTCTTATCAGATTTTCATTATGGACACCTGCAGAACAGCTCTATCATGGTGGAGTCATTCCAGTCAGGTAACACAAGGTCAACCCTTTGTCCTCCCTCAACTTCAGGCCACAGTGACCACGGACGCTTCCTAGTAGGGTGGGGGTCATTATCTGTGAAGGACTGTTAAAGCACCTGGTACTCTGACAAGGCCAAGTTGCACATAAACAACCTAGAGATGACGGCAGTTGTCTACATTCTGCATTTATTGGAGGTTCATAGGTAATTAAGTTTTTATCTGCACAGGACAAAATAATTTAGAAAGGCAGATCAGTTTTTTATCTCCTTTTTGGGTCCTAGAAAGAGATGACCAGTATGCAAGAGTACTATAGTGAAATGGGTATCTGATTGCATTACATTCATCTACAACAGACAAGGTATAGCTCTTTCTAGACCTGTTCGGGCTCCTTCAACCATGGCAACTTCAGCAGTTTTTCAGAGTAATGCATCTATGGATGAAATTTGTGCAGAGGCCACTTGGTCAAATCACCATACCTGTATAACTCATTACAAGTTGGATTTGGTCTCCAAGGGAAGAGCCTGCTTTGGTTCAATGGTTCTGAGGAATATTCTTCCACGAATCCACCCAGGATGAAGGTTGCTGGGGACTCTGTCCAATATGTGAGGATGAAATGAAAAACTGACAATATCAAATAAAGAAGTTATGTACTTACCATAACATTCCATCTGTATTGTCTATTTTTTTTATTTTTCCTCACAACCCCTCCCTCCAACCCCCATCCTTTGGTTTCTGATAGATCAGGAAGTAAAAACTATGTTTTTTGGTGGCTTTCCCATAATCCAGAAATGGGCTTTTGCAGTTTATATCTGTATTACTTTCTTTGGGGGGTAATCGTAGCAAACAAGATCTGAGGTAACAGGGAGAGATGCATTGTGGATAAGGAGAGGTATCCAAGAGCTTTTTGGTGACCACGAGCTTATTAACTGCTGAGATGGAACCAAGGGTTTAGATCCAAACCCATATGTGAGGAGAAATGAAATAAACGACAATACAGATGGGACGTTATAGTAAGTACATAACTTCTTGTTTTAACCTTACAGTAATCTGGCTTTTATTGCAAACTAGTCAGCCTTTTTCTAGGGAAACCTAAGAATAAAGTGTACATTTGCTGTCAGCTACAGCTTCTCAAACTCACCATTTGTTTGCTAAAGTAAAACTTTTCATTACATTCAGTGTTCTTAATTACTTGCTTACAGAAAAATCTTGTTACATTAAGCCAAGGGCTTTAAGACATTCACTATGCAGAAGTAAAAGGGATTATATCAATTATACATATTATAATCTGTGTACTTTTACACCTCATCCCCTACCGTAATAACCCGAGATTACAGCATATTAACTTAACCGTGCTTTTGTCTAGCCTTCCTTTATATATTGTAATGCCTACATTTTTGAAAACTAAAGAAAAAAGGGCTCTTTCTTACTTTAGTATCTTTACTGCATGAAGCAATAACTGTGAAAGCTTCACTATATAACATGCAATTTATATCATGAAGTATTACATAAATCTTGCTAAGAACAAAAATAATTTTACTTGACTGTTTTTTTTTTTTTACATTTCCCTATAGTGTTCTTCTTCCAAACGTTAATGACATGAAGTGGGGAATACACTTTTCAATCTACCACAAGTTTAACAAAGTCCACAAAAATCCAACATTTCCATTTTTTTCTTTCAAAGCTGTATGTTACAGAAGTGATTGTTGCTTTATAATTTTATGTTTTATTCACTAATTTCATTGTTTTTGGTTGTCTTCCTGTTTATCGCCATCTCCCAACTCCAGGTTCTGGTTCATGTGCAAGGAACTCCCGATTTTCTATTAAACTCTTGTGCTTTTTCTCTCTCAAACTTTTTACCTTGGAAGACCAGAAAAGGTTTCACTGGTAAAATCTCTAAACTTTATTATCAGAAGAATAAGTGGCATCCCTTTTGTTGGATAAACATTTGTATTTCGTCCTTACACTGTTCTGCATCACTCCTCTGCATCAGAGAATGAGTGATCTGCAGGAAAAAAAATATTCTGAACATAGCTGGATACAACAGCTTGATTCTCGCACCTACCGCTCAACAGTCCCTGATTGCTTGGATACATTTGTTTCACTTTTGTCTTGTGTACAGAAACTAATCATTTTCCACAAACACTACTGTCTCCAGTTTTTAACACTTTCCCATTCTGCAACAATTTTGTCAGGATAAACTCTTTCTGCTAGTGTGATTGCATCTTTACAAATACTAGTCTAAGCTGCTTTCTGATGGCCACGTTTGGAGCATACACATGTGCCAGCATTACTTTGTGCAAGATCAGGGTACAGTGAGGTATGAGAATTTGCCCTTTACACACTGACATGTGATCTAGGAGTTGAGATGAGTACATGATGGAATCACAACAGACATAAATGCTGAATGAAAAAATGTGAACATAAATACAGACCTTTGAAATGTCAGTGTGTAGTTAGGTGAAAAGTGTAGTGTGTGACTGTGGTACAGTGGGGATTAGGGAATTTGCTCTTAACCATGTAAAAAAAAGAAAAATAAGTTTTTCACATTCTTTCTGAATACATTGCTGTTTATCATTCAGGACATTCGATAAAGAGGTGTGTATCTATCGTGATATATGTAACAAGGAATGTTGAAGTGGTGTAGAGGGTCTCAACTCCCCCCCCAAAAAAAGTTTTGTTTGTAGTTTTCAATACTTTTTGTTAGTCTTGCAAGCTTGATCTTTTGTGTCTTTTGTGGTTTGAACACAAGTGTTAAATATGCAGTACACTATCCCACTCACATACATATAATTCACATGCGCATGTATATAAAGTGTAACTATAGTGAATTGCCTTAAAAATAAAAAAAATATTACATTGAATGTTAACCTACAAAACACAAATGACACACACAGCAACATGGAATCGTAAGTGCTCTTTCTCGAGCTATCCAAATAGTACCAAATTGTATACCCTCCAAAAACCTGTCTCAAACTACAAATCTCCACATTTGTTCCCTAACTAGAATTTCACTGATCCCTACTGCTCTGTAAACCTTAACTCCTAGTTTCCCTTAACCAATATCTGCCATCACACTCCCTAATCCAATAGTTTCACCTTCCACTTCCCAATCCTAATTCCATGTCCTGACCATAAAATTTCAATATTGTGGTTACCTAGTTAGCAGTGTAAGTGAATGACACAGTCATTTAATTGCAATGTTTAACTACACCGTTTGTTGAAAACACAGTTCAACCACTAGTGAAGCAGCTGTTTAAAACAGTTTGATAGAATGCTGCTTGACATGACTTTGACAGAATGATGTACTCTGTAACTAAATCCGTGCAACATGGCAACACAATCATTTGTTTAGTGTGTATGTGTGTGTATATATCTGGGTCTACTTCAGTTTACTGAAATAACAGATAACCAAAACTTAAATCGTCGAAACGACGGCATTGAAACAGTACAATGAAAGTTTACATTACCGAAACTCATAACAACAAACAACCAACTGTGCATGTGAAATGTGATTTCAACACAAAAATCTACCTTTTTTTTTTACGTTTTTACAGGGGGGCAAGCCCCTATGCACACCCAACACTCCCTGCAAATTATATATACCAACAATGAGATCACACTACATTGGGGAAAAGGATAAATTTCCCAATCATCACTGTACTGCGATCTCCATTCAGAAGCTATGAGTGCTGTGTAACATCTGCAGCAGATAATTCTTTTCAGAAAAAAACACTGAACCTGTTGTGTAGGGTGTCAAAAATTGTGTGTGTCTATGTAAATATATATATATATATATATATATATATATATATATATATATATATATATATATATATATATATATATATATATATATATATATATATATATATATATATAGTGTGTGTGTCTGTGTATGTGTATATGTGTGTGTGTGTGTATATATATATATATATATATATATATATATATATATATATATATATATATAAAATTGTGTGTGTGCGTGTGTGTGTACATATATGTCTATATGTGTGTACATATATGTACATATAGAATGCCTCCATTTACTTGTAACACACCTCCAAAATCTAATCCCATTTACTACCTCTTACCCCCACTTATTATTCTCTACCTTCTCACAGCCTATGAACACCTACACCTTCCTGCCACACACTTCCCTACACATGCTACCATATCTTCTAACCCAGCACATAATTTTAACCCATTACTGTCCCCCCCTCACCTAACTCCAGTAATGCAAAACCTCAACATCCCATTAGTGTCTCATATATTAGCCCCAGGACTAAAACCTATTACAAACTCTTGTTAAAACTTCAGAAACTTATTACTAGACTGCTACCTAACCTCATAGTAGATGGTGACATCCACCCTAACCCAGGCCCAACCCCACTTGCTACTACAAATCCCACAAACAACAACCTTACTAGCATACAGAACTCAAATAAGGCCAACAACTCATTCTTAGTCTGGCATCTAATCATTAGAAGTTTAAACAAGAAATCTCACTACTTACATGCCTTCCTTGATATCCACTTCCCTGACGTCTTATGCCTTTCCAAAACCTGGCTCAAACCAACTACCACTGATAATGAAGTTCTACCCCTAGGATACAATATAGTGCGGCTTGATCGTGCCTCAAAAAAAGGAGGGGGGTAGCCATCTTATACAAATCCACTCTTGAAGTATCCAAAATTAGTACTCCAAATACCCAGATCACTAACAGTGCAGAAATACTAGTCGCAAAAGTACAAATCAACAAACACAAATCTATACACATTGTTTGTATCTGTATTCCCCCAGGTGACAACATAAATACCTTGGAGAGTATCCTCCAATGGCTGTCCACTAACTACCCCCAAGAAACTATTATTCTTGGAGACATTAATATTGATTGGTATACTTGCACTGCAGACTTCCCCTCAACCCACATAAACCCACATAAACCTGCTTGTCTTCTCTCAGTTAATCTCATCACCTACCAGAATTAATAAGCCCAACAATAAGGAAAGTATCCTTGACTGGATATTAATAAACAATCCACCCCAGCTATACCAAGCAAGCACCCTACCTGAAGATTTTAGTGATCACTTGCTCACCTATATAATTAGAAAAAGAAATGACATCCCTCATCATTCGACCTTTAAAACCATAAGAAATACTAAGAACTTCATTCAATCTAATTTCCTGAATGAGTTTAACTCTTGTAACTGGTCCAACCTATCACTACTTCCTCTAGAGGAAGCAGTTGCATACTCCAACTCTACATTTCTTGCTATCCTTGACAACCATGCTCCAAAACATACTATTAGAACAAATAACAAACTCACACCATGGCTATCCAAGGATACAAGACAAAAGATTATTAGCAGAAACAAAGTGTGGTTCACCTGGAGAACCACTAGATCACCAAAAGACCACCTCTTGTATAAACAGTTGAGGAATGATACCAAGAAGGCTATTATATTAGATAAAAAGAAATACTATTGTAATCTACAACAAAAACACCAAAACCAACCACAAAAATTCTGGTCAGGCATTAATAAACTACTCCGCCCAGATCAGTCAACTACCCGTACCCCCCTAACTACACTCCAACAACCTCCTAAGACTGTTGCCAATACCTTTAATACTTTCTTTACTGAAACAGTGCAATCCCTAGCCAACAAACTATCACCCAATACCCTAATTACCACCAAACCCACAACTGATAATCAAATCTCCTTCAAGCTCGAACCAGTGCCAACATCTTTCATTAAGTCCTTACTGAAGAAGCTGAAATCCACCACCCTCTCAGCAGACCCACTACCTGCTGAATATCAAAATGCAGCCAATGAAATAGCATACCCCATTTTGGTTTTAATCAGTAGAACAATTATGGAAACCTATATCCCCTCCATCTGGAAAACCTCCCATATTATTCCTCTACACAAAGGGGGAGACTCCACTGAACTTTCTAATTACAGGCCTATATCAATCCTATTCCCCTTGGCTAAAATAATGGAAAAATGTATTCATAAGCAACTTCTTGGATATCTGAATCAAAACTCTCTCCTAGCCCCCTCCCAACACAGATTTAGACCCTACCATAGCACTACCTCAGCCCTTCTTTCCTTCTGTAATATAAATCAAAACCGCAATGATAACAAGCTCTCCTCTGCCCTCCTCCCAGACCTATCCAAGGCATTTGATATGGCAAACCACCATTTACTCTTAGACACACTACAATCACTCCCCATAGACAACCTAGCAATAAATTGGTTTCATTCTTACCTAAGTGACAGACAACAAGCTGTACTATGGAAAGAGAATCTGTCATCCCTTTTACCAGTCACTCTCGGAGTCCCTCAAGGATCTATTTTGGGTCCCCTCTTATTCTCCTTATTCATCAATGACTTGCATAAAGTCTTCTCAAGTGCAACTTGTATTCAGTACGCAGATGACTCCACCTTAATCTGCTCTGCCACCTCCCCCTCGGATCTACAAGCTATATCACAAATCACTTTCAGCCAAGTAGAGAACTGGCCTACAGGTCGCAGACTGCTACTAAACCCAAACAAAACCAAACTATTGCTCTTCTCCCCCACTCACAAGATCACCTTACCACCCCTCACAATAACATCTAACAACGGTACCATAATTTCCCCAGAACCTAGCACTAAACTGCTGGGAGTAATCACAGACAATAACCTTAAGTTTGATGCTCACATAGACAAAATAATTAAAACAGTCAACAAAAAACTAGGCTGTCTATATAGGATCAAGCAATTCCTAACCCCATCCACCAGAACTGTTATTGCCCGTACACATCTGCTATCAACCCTTCTTTATGCTTCAATCATCTTTGCTAATCTATCCAAATCAAATCTCAATACATTGAATAGCTGCTATAATAACATTGCAAGATTTTCCACAGGGTCAGCTTTTAGAACACATCACTGTGTTAACCTCCAATCATTAGGCTGGCTAGAATTACCCAACCAACTGCAATTTACCCAACTAATAACTATACATAAAATTCTCTGCAACCCAGACAGTACACCAGTACTGAAAAACATTATCACCCCCTACAGTAATCTAAAGACTCTTCGCTCTTCCAACAAAGTAGTACTGCAGGCTGTTAGATCCAACAGTTCAGCAGGTACATCACTATTCTCTAACTCTGTCGGAAAAAACTGGAACCTTCTTCCTGCGGAACTCACCAATGACCCCTCCTTACCCCAATTCAAAACATCTCTTAAAAAATACCTGCAAACACATTGGCTTTGTCCCTGTACTAACCCTGACTAACCCCAAACTGACAGAATCTGTACATGTAAGCCTCACAAGAGTATGTCAGTGAGCCAATAATCACTTACAAGTTTGTGTAACTCTTTCCTATGAAAAGAATGAGAAGGATTTAACTTTTTCTTTCTTAGATAACTTATTAACAACCTATCCTGTGTGTATGTTACTTAAAATTGTACCTGCCTATATACATATTGTTAAAATGAATATGTGACTGGAAATTGTCCCTACCTATACATATTTTAAAATTTCCATTTTTGTAATTTCACTGTAATATTTTTCACTATGATTTACTAGTAATTAGTAATATAGTATTGTACACCTGGAGCTTTTCTCCCCGGGCCTCCGCTGAAAATGGACCTGTATCCAGTAGGACTTTCCCGTTTAACAAATGTAAAATAAAAATAAATATATATATATATATATATATATATATATATATATATATATATATATATATATAAAAAAAATTGTGTGTGTGTGTGTGTGTGTGTGTGTGTGTGTGTGTGTATATATATAGATATATATATATATATATATTTATAGGATGAAATCAGAAGGTCAAAGTGGGCTTGTTCGAACCCACTTCATTCGAAGTCTGGAGGCCGAACAACGACAATGTCAAACCCAACATTGTCGAAGTAACAATCTCACCCTCATCTTGACCCATGTTAAAGCCCGTTCCGAGATTTACAGTGAGTCATATTTCGACAATGTCGGAATTCGACATTGTCGGTTTCGCTGAAGTGGGTCAATGATCCCATCATTCAATGGGGTCAGGTTTGACCTTCTGATGGTAAACTATATATATATATATATATATATATATATATATATATATATATATATATATATATATAAATAAAATATAAAAAAGTAGAACTTCAATGGACTAAAAGAAAGGCACACTGACTCTGAATGGATATTAAGGTTTTGTTCTTGTTAAGCTGAAAGAACTTCCTCAGAATACAATAGAATGCAATAATCACCAGTTCAAATATGTACAACTCTAGAATGTAAATATCTTTTTCAAAAAAAAAAAACAATAAGGAAACTGCAATTATAATAAAAAGGTAGATCAAATGACATTAATGGGTACAGTGAATAAGATGCTGAAAGGGACGTGTCATTAGTTATACCAGCGTAGAGCACATTTAATGTTTAAACTCTCATTCAGTCCTGGAGATGCTTCTGCATTCAATAACAACTACCATTTAAGTTCTCTCAGTTCAAGAAAAGAGTCACTATCTCCAATAAATGAATCCATCTGTTTTAATACAAAGAATTTGAATTTGTTGAACTGTATACAGGTCATACTGTGTTTTGCAAGGGCATTATTTTCATTAGAAGCTCAAATTGCCCCCAGGTGTTCCTTCATGCGATCTGACAGCTTGTTTGGTTTTATCTACATAGAAACATCCACAAGACATACAAATACCTGCATAAACTACAAAGGTTGAATGACAGTGAAAATATCTTGAAAATGAAACTGTATAGTTGCAATGAGAAAAGGTATTTATTTATTTGCATTTGTTAACCGGGTTGGTCCAGCTGGGTAAGAATTATCCTTTTTCAGTGGAGACCCGAGGGGAAAAGCCCCAAACAGACATACAAATACATACGAATAGAGACAAATTAACAATATTACAGAGGAAAACAATATTATGGGTACAATGGATAAGAAAAACAAACAATGAAAGTTTGAGAATATGAGTAAGATAGGCCAGAGGCATGCATGCAAAAGATTTATGAAAAGGTGTTCTGAGCAAGATCTCTGAATTAAGTTAAAGTAGGCAAAGAAATGATGATTTAGGTGTGGAGTTAGTAGTGTGGGAGTTTTAGGTGGGAAAGGTACACTTATCACCTGTAAAAATAAAAGGACAAACAACGCATTTACCACAACGGTACATGCCAATAGAGGAATTATTCAAAACAGGAGAATGCAATAAAAACTGTGAGTCTCTATTTTCCACATGTGAACAAATAGTTCTAGTCTTTTTAAACATAAAAGTAGGTGCATTTCCTAAGGCAGAGCTTATTTGTGGGTAATCAGAAATAATGTCCCAATTGTGGGAAATTATTTCCCTAATAGCAGACATGTCCCTGCAAATAGGAACAGGGAAATTAAGAATCTGTTAGATGGAGAAGGTTCTGTAATACAAGGTTGGAATCCATATTTTAGAATAGGAAGGTATTTGTTATGTCTAGCTGCTGAAACTTCTTCACAAATGCTGTCAGTTAAAGACGCAGGGCAGTTCCTGATGGAAAACATACGTTTCAGTAATAAGGACTGCACAAAAAATTCTTCGTCATGACTAATCAACCTAGACAATCTAATAAACTGACCCTTAACCAAATTCTTCTTCATATAGAATGGGTGTTGGCTAGCAAAATCCAGAAAGTTGATTTTATAAGTGTCTCTTATGAATACTGTAGAAAAGATAGAACCAGAGGGAGGCAACACAATTTTCATATCTAGAAAATTAACAGTCTGACCCTGACTTGAAATAATTAGATTAAGGAAACCTATACTATGTTTCAAACGTCAGATAAAGAAATCTAACTCATTTTTGTTACCATTATATGCAAAAAATATGTCATTAATGTAAAGTTTGTAAATAAGCATGTGTTGAAATCCTGGTAGAGAAGATAAATTTTCATATTCCCATGCGCTGAGAACTAGGTTGGCAAAAGCTGGTGCTAGTTTTGAACCCATTGCAACTCCTTTTATTTGTTTGTATATTTTGTTATTGAAAAAGAAGTCGTTGCTGGTAAGGACAATATTAACTAGAGTACAAATAGTATTAACTTTGCGTGCAGGAAAAGATGTATATTTAGTGAGAAATATTCTAAGTAGTTCCAGTCCTTCTGCATGCTGTATATTGGTGTATAATGCCTCCATGTCTAATATTACCAAAAAACAATTAGATAAACCTTTCTTATGTAAAAATAGTTCATTTAGAAAATCCCAGGAGGTTCTTAAGTAATACCTGGTGGTTTGCACTATGGGGTTAAGAACAGAATCTACAAATTGAGATATTTTCTGTTTTAATTTTTTATTTGAAATTATTTGTCTAAAAGGTGGGTCCTGTGTGTTCTTGTGTATTTTGGATATCCCAGATAATTTACCCAAACTGGGGGAGGGTACAGATGTGAAGTTAAGTTCTAACAGCAAGATGGCATTATCCAATTCAAGCTGTTTAAGTGTTTTGTCTGTTAAAGTAAACTGTTTGTGGACTTCTTTAATCTGTACTTCTCTGAAAAAGTCATTATTATTCAGTGTAGATTCTATTTTAGAGATATAAAATTCTTGCTCCATTAGGACAAGACCAGTGCCTTTATCTGCTCTCATGATACGTAAGGATTTATCTTTAGTAAGATCATGCAGGTATGTTCTCTAAATTAGTGGGGTTAAACCATTTAGTAGATGAATCTGATTTACAGAGTTTCCTAAGATCTCTTTCACATACTTTTAAAAAAGCTTGTAGGGAATTACTGAGTACTGGGTTATATAAACTAGGTTTTAGTGCGTTTCTGTAGGTCCCATATGAGTTTTTTTCAGTATCAGTCATTAGATTCAGTAGATGCATCAGTATTGTGTAGTATTCTTAGATTAAGCTTCCTGGTGTACATACATAGATCTAAATGAAGATCTGGTAGATGTGCACATTGTGAAGGTATTAAAGTGAAGCCTTTTTGTAGAACATTCAAATGCTCCGTAGAAAATTGTCTGTTGATGAGGTTAACAGCTGTGCTCATCCGTTTGACAGTATCGTTGATGTCAAATAAACTCATTTGCGGAAGTAGCTCTTTGTCATTTTCCTGCCTGAAGAGAGAAATATCCGCTGGCCCCAACTTCTCCTTCTTCCTCTCCCTGTCCGTAATTCCACTGTTTGATGTACCAGCTAACTCTCTGGAGTGTTGTATTGGTTTGATAGTCAGTTTGATTGTCAGCATAGTTCTCTTGTGGTACAGTAGCAGCAGCAACTTCATTCTCAGTATGACTGGCACAATGCTGGTTATTGATGTGAACATAATGACCGTTATAACTGTTATATGATTATTAACATTATAGACAGTTGGTGCTTTGTTGCTATGGTCATGTTTGAAAGAATTAGAAAATCCAGTGCGTGCTGTCTTCTGAAAGGAATTCTGAAAACTGCTCTGAAATGGTTTCTTTAGTTTTTTAACAGGATAAACCTTTGTATTAGAACACATTGATTCATTTTTACTACTTTTACATTTAAAAAGACTAGAACTATCCTTTCACATGTGGAAAATAGAGACTCACAGTTTTTATTGCATTCTCCTGTTATGAATAATATATGTGTGTGTATATATAAAATGTGTTTTTGTGTGTGTGTGTGTGTGTGTGTGTGTGTGTGTGTGTGTGTGTGTGTGTGTTATATATATATATGGGCGTACCTTCATTGAAGGTTGTGCATCAGGGCTGGCAACACGGCATGTAAAAATCTACTGCCAATCATTAACGGACCGGAGTTCTGCTGTGGCAACCCCTAACCGGGAAAAACCGAAAGACACAACAACATATATATATATATATATATATATATATATATATATATATAGATAGATATGTATATATATATATATATATATATATATATATATATATATATATATATATATATATATATATATATATATATATATATATATATATATATATATATATATATATATATATATATATATATATATATATAAATGTGTGTGCATGTATGTATGTATTTGTGTGTGTATTATATATATAAAACCGGTGCAGAGACTGTCTACTTCAAGTTTAACCTGCAACCTAACAACTTTTACCTCAAGCTGGGGATTGCAATCTCCCCATAGAGTGGAAATTCTTTCTAAAACTATGAAGTAGAATTCCTTACAATGAGGGCTTCCCAAGCTGTGCCATGCTAGGGCGTTCTTAACATCTCCTTTTCTTAGTCGACTTTTAACATGAATGAATGAAAGTGCTCAAATCCAATCTTTTACTTTTATTTATAATTAAAGCTTTTGAAAGTTACATTGTGGCTATTCTTATTTTCCTCCAATTCCAGTAAGGTTTCTGTATCATAGTTTAAATAATTTTTTACCTTGAAGACCGTCTCTGTACCGGTATTAGTATTGTTTCTGTCCAGGATATGGAGGATAGACCAGAGAGCTCAATCTACAATGGCAGCCAGGATATCCTAAATCTCTCAGCTTACAGCTTACTTGCTTCAGCCATGTAATCCTTCAACAACGCAGTAGAAAAAAACACAAGATATCCTGTGGAGGTTTGGGCCCTACACATCTATCAGCAGACAAGCACTGAACCCTGCACCAAAAAGACCATCAGACCAGCTTCCAGAAAGCCACATAGGGAAAAGCAACTTTATAGAATTTATTCTGGCACCTAATAGTAGCAACACCTTCCTAGCAGTGCCAGGGATGGACCTCCACTCCAATACCCCCAGCATTACACCCGGGTATGATATGAGGGTAACTACCCCAGGCAACTGCAAGCAACACATCTTTAAACTTGAAAAACTAGTTTCCAATTAGAAAAGCATTGAGTACCATAACCAGTTGTGTGGATAAAGAAATTGTGCTGCAAGGGCTGATATTTAGAAAATTTTCCAATGGCATCAGCCATAACAGTGAAGCATACCAGTCCTTGTGCCAGATATTCAGTGATGCAGGGATTACAGTTCTTAAAACACTGACTACAATTGTAAAAGAACGGAGTCTTTGACAAGAGAAAAAAAAGCTCTCAAAGACTCCATCCTGGGACATCCATACTTTCAAGAGGTCAAGTCCAAATGGATGGGAATAGATGCCAAAGTGTCCAGACACATGGCCACCCTTATACAGAAAAAGAAAAAAAGTTAACCTGGGACTTAAAACAGTATAGGCAAAAAGCTGCCTACCAGCTTAAACAGAACAAAAGGAATGGTCATAGGAAGTGGCCCCACCCACACAAAATGCGCACATAAGTGGCGTACGCCAGGGGACCCCACTTTCACCTAACAGAGACAGAGCTGGACCAACCACACCACCACCCTCACAGCATGAAAACTTCAGAAGTCATCCAACTGAGGGCATAAACAACAGTAATGGAAACTTTACTGCCAAAATGGCTCATCCTTTGAGACGATGCACAAGCAACTAATGGCACTACATCTCCAGTTTTTGGAAGGAATCCGAATCATTTTTTTATCCCTCGACCCAGATGGACAACCAGGCAACAACAGAGATGCCCAGAGGAAGAGGACAGGAAGGGGAAGGGGAAGGCAGAGAGGCAGGGGGCGATCTCAAGGACTGAGACAGTTTTTTTAATACAAGCAAATATACCTGCAACCTCCCCCACAACAGACATTTTCAACCTCACTGAAGTGGTGCTTGATAATCAAAGATGTTCCTTACTCAAAAAACTGACATAATTTTATTCCAGCCCAAAGGGCTTCCATGACCAATGTTGCTGCTGTTCTCAATTTTTTTTGTAGAAAGCATAATTTCAAACAAGGGTTCTTATACAACAATTTAGATTTTAATGATTTTTTTCTTCCATGGAAGCCATTTTCCAGGTGTTCGATTCAACAGTGCTGTAGATAGTGAGGGTATGACATCACAGACTGTTAACCCCCACCTCACATGGGCACACTTTCCCCCTTACAGAGCAGGATCCTGCCCTGACCAGCAGTAGTGAGAGTGAATCTGATAGCAAAGGTCCTGCCACCCCCCATTAGGGAGGAAAAGCACTTCCAATCCTCCCCTTAACCCTCAATATTTTTCCAGAGTTTATGAAAAAGAGATTAGAGCCTCCCTTAGTAAGAAACATCTTTCCAAGTGGTTCAACCTCTCTACCAGAGAAAAGAGTGCCCTGCAGCAGCTCAAGAACAATCCAGAAATCAGGATTATGAAGGCAGACAAAGATGCGGGCATAGTCCTCATGGACACCAGCACCTATGTTGCAAAAATGGAAGAAGCCATATCCAACAGCCCAGTCCCCCAGAACTAATTACTCTAAGTTTACAGCAAGTAGATAAGGCAATCCATGTACTATGCATTAAAGGTCATACCATTGATTGGGAAGTAGAATTTGTCAGTTAATTCTCCCCTGATCGGGAGATTGTGCCGTATCCCTAACACGCACAAAAACCCAGTGGACCCCCCCCCCCTTAGACAGATTGTAGAGTCAAAGAAGATGAAAACCGAGTACATCACAGCCCTACTGGACTTCTTCCATAACCTGCTTGTGCAGTGTTCCCAGTTCTACCTTAAAGATTCCTGGGAATTTTTAAATGAAATCCACAGAAGACCAGCCATTACTGGCCAATGCACTCTTGTCACCTTTGACATAGTTGCCCTTTACACAAGCATCTCACACCAGGGTGGCTTAACCTTATTCATAAACTACTTGACCAAGCACACCCACACCCCCCAACACAGAATCTAAGCCTAGAAGGTATTAAAACTGGTGCTAGAAAACAACTTTTTTCTTTCAATGGCACCCTTTACCAACAACTTCAAGGGGTAGCCATGGGTGCCAAGATGGCACTGGCTTACTCCAGTTTAGTGCTCAGCTCATGGGAAGCCAACATGCTCACAAGGCTAGAAGGATTCGAATGTCTGTCTATATAAATGTTATATAGACAACATCTTTTTCTTGTGGAAAGGGTAACAAATCAAACTAGACAGGTTTCTCACTAGGGTGAGCCAAAGCATAATCTCTTAGACTTCACCCTGTCTGGTAAAGGGAATATAGTTCATTTCCTAGATGTCACCCTTTCCAGAGACCCAGACACCAACGATTCACAGAAAGAGCACGTTTCATAATAATTACCTGATTTACACCAGTCAACACCCCTTCTTTATGAAGAGAAATACAGTTAAATGGCAATTTGTGCGGCTAAGCTGCATAGTGAGCAAAGACCATGCATTCACGGAAGAAAGCCAATATTTGAAATGGCTTTATATAGAAATAACTACCCAGAGAGCCTAATCAGCCAACTACTGAATGAATTCAAGTATTACAGGTACAGCAGATACCCCCCCCCCATCCTAAAACATGGCTTTATCAACAACAAGCGACCAAACTCGAGTGACAGTACAAGATTTCCCTCCTGATCTCTTTAGACTCACAAGTCATTCAGGACATCTTAGTTAAGAACTGGGAAATCTTCCACAGTAGTCATGAACTGGCCAAAGCTCTAGGTCCATCCACAGCCCTTGGCTACAAGAAAACATGGTTGCTAAAGTCCCTCTTTGACTCCATGCACCCCCAGCACAGGGTCACCCTCTCCACTACTCCAGGGATGTTATGCTGCAGCAGATCCATCTACTGCAAATTCATTGCCAAAGGGGCATCCTTCACCTTAGGCATTAGATATAAAATCAGAATAGGTGGGGGCTATGCTGTGCCCCCACACCCCCAACTATATATATATATATATATATATATATATATATATATATATATATATATATATATATATATATATATATATATATACACACTCAAGTTCACACAACAGTGGAAAAAAGGGCATATACCTTTTCCCTACTGTAGTGCGATCCTAGAGTTAGTATATATAGTGGGGGGGAGGCATAGCCCCCCCTCACCTATTCTGGTTTTATATTGGCCATTTTACAATTCAGTATGTTGAAATTTAGCATTGTAAGATTTCAGTATTATGGGTTTCAGTCAAGTGATTTTTCAGTATTTTGAAATTTCAGTCTTTTGGTCTCAGTCAAATGAAGTTTCTGTCATGTGATATTGATCCATTATATAAAATAAAACACTAAAAAAGACTTAAGAAAAAGAAGAAACCGAAATTCAGAATAAGTATAAATAAAACTTCTTAAACTATTCTGAGACAAATACCAAGCTGAACAGTTTTTAAGCGCTTTCATTCTTTATTCAGTGTTTAGAACTTCTTACTGCTAATGGTGACTCAGACAGCTTTCAGTGACAGACCACAAACTATGAAGAGGTCCCAGAACCCTCTTCTTCCCCTCGTACACATGTGAACTTGGATCCTACTGTTCAATTAGACCCTGTCTCTGTACTCCCTGGTGATACATCCTCGAATATTCAAAACTACAATCAGGACCTTAATGTGGACACTAGTTTTTTTAACAGCAACAGACTGTCTATGTCTCCATGTCCATGGGACAACCACCGTGAGGAAGGGGCAGAGGGAGAGTGTCCCAAGTGAGTATGATAACATTGGCTTCTTTTTCCAAACAGGCCCTAAGACTACAGAACTCATCAGACAGACAAACTACCCCACAATCCCAGAGAGGGAGGGGGTTGCCACGTGGGAGACCATGAAGGTAGGTCCGACATCATTAATGCATCAAAACATTGTTAATATGATTTCTACTGGCAGTTTATCTACTGATCACCCATGGTTCAGTGTCTCAGTCTTTAATCTACCAGGTAGAACTTTTGATTCTTGAATGCTTCAAATGCTTAACAAGGGGTTCACCTTCATTCCGGCACAGCATGCCAGCTTATCTAATTTATTTCTGGATCTTCGGCTTTTCACGCGTAAGCTTAACTTAAAGCTCCTGCTTGATGATGCAACTGATGATCCTGACACCACATTCATGGAACCTGCATTACAGCTTAAAAGGAAAAGCTTGTACAACCCCCCTTTGCATGCTAGCATACAGTTTTTCTGTTATTTGTAAATATATTTTTATTCATTTTCAAAAATAGAAACCTGTATACAGGTTACTTATGACAGGGAAGTATTTACAAATTATTTAAATAGGTTAGCTAAAGGCAGTAAGGTTTAACAATACAGGTTTTCCTAAGGGTTTGTGATAGGGATATTTGACTATTGCTAAACAGTTAAAACACTGGCAAATGGTTTAATATGACTCAACAGGAGCTACATACACTGGGAGTACTTGAGAATGACAAAGCCTTAAGGACTATGTGGTGGACAAAGGCATGGGTATTGTTCTTATGGAATAAACCCGATATGTAGAAATATTGGAGAATGGCATACGTAACAATAATTATTACAAAGCAGTGGATTTCAAACTGTTAACCGCAATTTTGCTCACATTAATCACAAATCTTGAAAAGTCAGATACTATTTCTTAGGAGCAAGGTGTATTTATGTCCGTTCCCCACCTGTATCTTGGCAAGTTTTTTGGTATTCCCAAGATCCACAAAGACTCCAATAACCCACCTTTTAGGCACATTGTGTCTAATAAGAAAACTAAAGCTGAAAATATTTCAGAATTTATTGATTGGCTTCTTAATCCTGTAGTTCAGAGCACACCTTTCTACTTACGAGACTCTTGGGTTTTCCTTACTAAATTGTTTCTGCATCAACCTACGGATTCAGGCAAACTGCTGGTTACACTTGACATTGAATTTCTCTGCACACGTATCCATCATTCGGATGGCATTATTTATTTAAGGACTTTTTTATCAAAGGCTACACAGTATACACAAGAGAAAGTAAACACCATTTGTACACTGGTTTCATTAGTGCTGAATGGAAATTTTTTTTATTTTAATGGCATTATTTATTAGCAAGTGAAAGGAGTGGCCATGGGCTCTAAGATGACACCAGCCTTTGCCAATTTGGTACTTTCAGCCTGGGAAAGTAACACCTATAAACGATATACAGATCACATTTATTTATGTGGCAGGACTCCAAACAGAATTTGGAACAGTTCGTTTCTTCACTTACGGAGACTATTCCCTTATTGACTTTTAAATTAGCGGGGTGTGGTACTACAGTTAACTTTTTGGATAATGCGTCACTTTAGACACTGATACATTAACATGGCACTCCACGATTTACAGGAAAGAAACATTTAGAAATAACTACTTAGATTTCAACAGTGTGCACCCTTTCTTCATGAAAAAAAATATAGCAAAGGGTCACTTTGTTAGACTTTCACGGATTGTAAGTGATGACCACACATTCATTCATGAATGTCTTATTCTTAAAAAGCTGCTGTCTGCTAGAAATTATCCTAATAACCTGTTGGACTGTGTTCTTTCTGAAGTTTGCTGTGCACAGGCTACAAGATTTCTTCCCATTCTTAAGGTATGGGTTTGCTCCTAACAACAGTCTTGTAGTGTATCAAACCAGGACCCCCGATGTTCAGACAAAACCTGATTCAGTATTTGTCCCAACCCAGTTTTTATCAAATCATTTCACAAGATAGAACCAAGCCTCTTGAATTACCCAAAACAAGATGAAACACATCCTTTCTCAATCTGCAAGCTCACTAGACCGACATATCATCTTTCCACTACCAATCTCCCGTGATTTGCAAGGCATTAAAAATATTATTTCCTGGAATTGGAGTGTTATTACCAGCAACCAAGAGATTAAATATTCCTTACGAAAGTCCCCAGTTTTTGAACATAAAAGAACTAAGTCTCTTCAGTTGTCTTTTGAAAATAGGGACTATCCCTTCCTGCTTGACACCAGCACAACTGGTGATAAAGCCCCTGGGATGCATCCTTGTGTGAATTGCATTTCTTGTGATTTCATTTACAAAGGGACCTGTTTCACGTTTAAACATTGTAATAGAACTATCTTGTTCTGCAAATACTATGGCTGCAGTAAGATGAATATAGTTTATGCAGGGGTATGCGCTACTTGTTTTGATTTTTATATTGGGAAAACTTCAAGAAAATTGTCCAGCCACATGAAAGTGCACTGCGCAGCAATATGAAACAATGACTTTAAAAATGCATTGACTAAGCATAGTAAGTATTGTCTTGGCTTTGTCAAATTGCATTTTTTAGTATTGGAACAAATTGATATGTTTTATGGAGATGTGGACACTCTTTTAGAAGTTAGAGAATTACATTGGCAGATAAAGCTAAATGCTGATTCAGCCCAGGCCAGCCATATAGAAGCCCTTTGTACTAAAATCCCCCATTTAGAAAGGATTGATTTCCTTCAGAAATTTCTTTCACAATCCACTGTTTTTTCAGATGAAAAAAATAACACTGTTTGCACATTGCTTTCTCTGGTACTGAATGGTAATTTTTTGTATTTCAATGACAATATTTATCAACAGATAAGAGGAGTGGCAATGGGCTCGAAAGTGACCTCTCCTTTGCAAATTTGGTGCTGTCTGCATGGGAAACTAACACTGTCATGCATTTACTGGGATTTAAATTCACCAGACTTTACAAATATTACATAGATGACATATTTTTGTGCGGCAGGACTCTGAACATAACTTGCAGCAGTTTATCACATCCCTTTCAAACAATATTGCTTTTTTGTCCTTTAAACTGTTGGGCTGTGGTAAACAAGTTAACTTCCTTGACACAATAGTTTCTTTGGATTCTGATAATTGCTTACCCACCTATTATTAAAAAAGGATTAATTCCGAAAAAAACACCAGGGTGCTCTACAAGACAGAACCTTTATGGTATCCAAATAAGGTACTATTTTGGACCAAACCCATTCATCATCCAACCAGGTCTCTGGATGTAACCAAGCCTTCCAGCAAACCAATCAGGTTCAGAACTTTACCCCCCAACAATCCAGTGATATGAGAGATAGCAGTGTTTCATGCTTGCATTCATTTGGGGGGTTTAACCATAATCTTTCACAACATTCTGTGTCAGAACCAGATAGCATAGACTGCTCTATCAGTTTTTCCATTCCGATGTGCAGGGACTTAACACAGATAAGGGAAATTATTTTGAAAAACTGGAGTATTATTACAAGTAACGAGGATATCCATTATTTACTTGGACAAACCCCGACTTTCACAGACAAAAGGACAAAATCACTACGATTCTCTTTTGAAGGAAAAGACACTCCATTTAGGCTTGACACTGATGTAAATAGTGACAAAGCCCCAGGCATGTTCCCATGTGGGAACTGTGTAGTTTGTGACTGTGTTTAGAAGGATACATCATTTTATTTCAAACATTGTAATAATAAAAAAAATCTTTTTAACTAAACACTTTGATTGTAACACATCGAATGTTGTTTACGCAGCAGTTTGTTCATACTGTTCTTATTTCTGTGTTGGCAAGACTTCTAGAACACTGTCTAGCCGAGTTAAGGAACATTGTGAGGCCATTAGAAAGAAGCATCTAAAAAATGCTTTAGCTAAACATGGCCAGTATTTTCTTGGTTTTCACAAATTCCTATTGTTTTTTATTCTGGAACATGTAAATTTGGTTTTTGGGGATGATGATACTTTTTTGGAAGTCAGAGAGTTGGTATGGCATTTGCAGTTGCACGCAGATGCAAGCCCAGGTTTAAATGAAAATCTTAACATTAAGTTTGTGTTGAACTAGAAGAGATAGTCACAGGGCTTGATAATTAACACTTGTGTTACTTTTTCCCTTGTTTTTACTTAGGTTCATAGGTTCATACTAGGCTGTCTGCCCTAGGGCATTTATAAGCCTAGCCCAAAGTTTTGTGGCTATCGCCACCCCTTAAGTTTGAAGGATACTATGCCCATTATTTTTCCGTACCTCTGTCCAGTAGTGTCTGGCTTACTTTGCAACCATGTTTTTTTAAACGTCGCTTTACATTTCTATTGGCACCTGCTGTTTCTTATGCACAACACTGTTTTACAACCTGCTTGCCTTGAGTTATATATTTGTGCACTTTGTTCAGTATTCTGAAGAAGTTCTACTTACTAAATGAAGAACGAAAGCGCTTAATACTAGATTTGTCTCTGATCCTTTGTTTGCCTAGCAATAATTTTTTTGTTTATATATATATATATATATATATATATATATATATATATATATATATAAGCTCTGTCCAGCTGTCCAGTCGGACCTCCCCAGTAAACAAATGTAAAATAAAATAAACAAAAAAAAAAAATATATATATATATATATATATATATATATATATATATATATATATATATGTGTGTGTGTGTATGTAGTTATAGGTATATATGGATAGATATAGATAGAGCTAGGTATAGGTAGATATAAATATAGATATAGAGATATATAGATATAGATATATAGATATAGATAGATAGCCCATAGGATAACCCTGGCAATGTGCCACCCGACCTTAGTTTCCAGTGCCTCTGTCTAGTAGAGCCACTGGAGTGATTCCTGGGGTGAATTTTTTATTTCCGATCCACTCATCAAGATTTCTCTTGAAGAGGGCCAGTGAGGTGCTGTGTTTGACATGTATGGGACGTCTATTCCATAGCATGGGCAGTCACTGGTTTATGAAACTGCCCCTCCAGCACGTTCTGTTGATTGTGGTAACAAGGTTGAAATCTCTGGTGCGTGTGGTGCAGAGGGATTTGGATTTCTTTAGATGTAGCATTTCTAACAGAGTTGGGTCAGACATGGCTTTATAAGTCAAGCAGAGATCGCCTCTAAGTAGGTGATATGAGACAGAGAATAGTTGGTATTTTTTGAGGCTGTCCATATAGGACAAGTGCTTAAGGTCTAGGATCCTCATTGTGAGGTAGTTTTGCAGCCTCTCCAGTTGTTGCAGGTGTCTAGTGAGGTACATGCCATATGGGGCATTGTACTCGATGATTGGGCTAATGAGGGAAGAGTAGAGGGAGACAATGACCTCTTTCTTCCTGGATGCAAAACCCTTAGTAATGAGATGTGTCACATAGAAGGACTTTCTGACCACAGTGGCAGTGTGGTGGTCAAAAGAGTGGTTGCTGTTAGCCTGTGGTCCCAGATCTCTTAAATAATGCCTTCTGTGTTCAGTGGACTACCATCGTTGTGGTAGTTCATGAGAACTGGGTTTTTCCCCAAAGGGGATGATGACACATTTTTTGGCATTGAGCTTAATGCCATGGTTCTGTCATCAGTCGTTGGTTTCAGTGAGGCCTTTCTGTAAGATGTCAACATCATTTGGGGAGTTAATATTGTCTCCCAACTTGCAGTTGTCTGCGAACTTTGTCAGCCAGAGTCCCTTTGTGTTGGACTGGACTTCTGAGAAGTAGATACCAAACAGGAGAGGACCCAGGACCCTGATCCCTGTGGGACTCCACTCATGACTAGTCAGCAGTCTGACTTGAAGTCAGCTACTTTCACACTGTGGGTTCTATCTGTGAGCCAGTTTGCAACCCACCTAGTGATATAGGGGTTGATGCCTAGCTTAGTGAGTTTTTCTATGATTCCTGAGTGGGGAATGGTATCAAAGGACTTGGCCAGATCAAGGTAGGCTGTATGAACCACCTTGCTTTCATCTACAACTCTGGTGACTGACTCATATAAGTCGACCAAGTAGAGCAGCCATGATCTACCCTTCACAAAACCAAACTGTGTGGGATCCAGAGTTTGGAGATTCCCTGTAACCTTGTTTATTATGTCCATGATGATGCATTCCATAGCTGTGCATATCAGACTTGTTAGGCTAATGGGACAATAATTCCCAGGGTCCATAGTCGCTCCTCCTTTGTGGAGATGGGTGACTATAGCAGTGAACCATTCAGTAGGAACAAAGCCTGAGGTGAGGTTGTGATTGAACAGGGAACACAAAGGGAGGTGCCAGTTCACTCTAGTTAATGTAGAACACATCCAGGGATATTGTCAGGTCCCATAGAAGCTGTATTATTGGCCTTGGACAGTGTTGTTTTAAGCTATGCAGCAGTAATACTGGGTGCCTGACAATCTACTGGTATTGTGATTGGTCCTTTGGGGGGAGGGGAAAATTTGCCATTTAATCTGTCGGCCAGTATATTGGCAATATCTGTTGTAGGAGGTACCATTGAGCAGTAACTCAGAGCAAATCTGGGTATTGCCATGGAGGTTCTTTACATAACTATAGAAGGACTTGTGGTTGTCTTTAGTATCTGCTGCAATTCTGTTTTCATAGCTAGCTTTACAGGATTTAATGATGGATCTCAACTTTTTGTTGAGGCTTGTAAGGGAGTTTTTCCAGTCTTGGGACTTCACCTTATTCTGCATCAGTTTCCTCCTTCTTTTATAGAGTTTGTTTATGGCAGGTGACCACCAGATTGGCTTCCTTTTTTTGGAGGAGAGAGTCTTTGTTCTATTGGGAATGGTGAGATCCATGCATTTGTGTACGTGTTCATACAGTGCATTGGTGTGTGTCATGCAACTATTCTCCATTTGCATGGGTGCCATGAAGTTAGCCACCTCTGTTCTTAGGAGCCCAAAGTTAGCTTTGGAGAAGTTTTTCGTGGTGGTTACCTTTGTGTGTGTGTGTGTGTGGGGATTTCCAAGATGATTCGCTTGTGGTCATCATACCAAGGAAAAGATGACTACTGGTGTAGAGCAACAGTCGCCCATGTTAGTAATGACTAGGTGAAGGATATTGTTAACTCTAGTGGGGTAAGAATGACCTGGTCCAGGACACTGGAATTAATGAATTCCAGGAAACGTAAGTGTATTGGTACATGAGTAGTTTTCCCAGTTAATGGAGGGGTAGTTGAAGTCGCCCAGTATGAGTGTGTTAGGTTGGACCCTAATATTCTCCAGGGTGCTTATGAATGTGGAGTGAGTGTCTTGGGATATGGTTGGGGACCTGTAACAGGGTACGACTTGAATCGCTGTCTTACCCAATGTTAGCTGCACCTGAAGTATCTCTGATGCATTATGTTGGGCTACCAGTCTGGAGGTGTGCACATCCTTTATGAATATGGAAACACCACCGCCTTTGGAGCTTGGATCCAAGTTCTGGGGCTGAAAGGTGTGGAATGAGTTATAGCCTGGTAGTGCAGGGCTGCTTTCTGCTGCCTTGAACCAGGTGTCTGTTACAGCACAAATATCGATGTTTTCCATTTTAAGGAGTGCTTCGAGCAAGTGCATTTTGAGATTTAGACTTTTACCATTGAGCAACATGACCCTTAGACTGCATTTGTTTGTAGCTGTTACGGTGGTAATTTGGTCTTTGGAACACAACCTAAAAAAGGCACTGTAGGGGTGGCAAGAGCCTTGGCCAGTATCCGGAAGCCCAGGGGTGACAGATGCAGGCCATCTCTGGCAAAGCATCGAGATCTGTCAGTCATGTCATCCCAGGCAGACAGATACTGGATCCCCTTAGAATGGCACCAGAAACTTAGCCGATTGTTGAAATCAGTCATTTTCTGCTTGTACTGTGGTATCATTCTGGGTGATGGTAGGATGCTGACAAAGTAAATAACAAAAAAATAAAACAAACTAATAACCCCACAAAATGTATTACAGCACGCACTAAGGAACTAGAAATCAGCAAAAGAGTGAAGAGCTGAAATATTGTAGTATAAAACATGTACTAGTAGCGGATAAAACAATAAATACTTTAACAGATAAAGCACTTTTCATCCACAGGTAACAAACTTCATCAGATAAAATCTTAACACAATGCCATTTCGTTTTATATAGGTTAAAATAATCACATGTTCATTCAATAATCCTTCTCCACAACAACAGAAGAAGCTCATTAGGTGCAACCAAATAGGGGAAAACACCCTCTTTTTAAACAACTACGATGAATACATAAAAAAAATTAATAAATAAATATTATATATACATTAAAAAATTAGCACGACTTCCGATTCCTTATGTATACATTGTTTAACCTCCAGATAATCCCCATTCCTTACAACTTATTCATAAATTTTGTATAGGCTATGATATGATGAAACCTCATTACTATCATATTCCCTCAAAATTGATTAAATAGCAAGGATATTAAAGAAACAATTTATTAAATAATGTCAAAACTGACACTTTCATTAAGGTCATATAATCCTTATCAAAAATGTATGCAATATGCTATAAAAACATTATACATATAAACATATTCAGTAAAAACAAAATGAAAACTCCAGCAAAGCTAGGATTTCCACTGAGTGACCTCCCAAACCACTTGTATCAGAGGCCCATGGGATATATGCAAATGATCCTTTTGAACATCAGGTATTTCATCTAAATGGGAATTCTGAATATCCATGACTTGTTTCATCATTTTACTGGACAATTTCAGGCCAATAAAGCCAACCCTACTAGCTGTGGATATGCATATTTCGGCCTTGTTATGACCTCATCAGCACAGCACAGGCATTAGAAACACAGGGCTCTTATACCCAACTGATGTCCATTATCATTATGGTCACTGCAAAAATATCCCAAACAAACTAAAACAAAAAGTAAGAAGGTCACTGAAAAAATTTTAAAAATCCATACAGCTTTAAGACTATATGCCTTTATGTATAATCAACTTATCCATGAGATATATTTTGTATGATCATATTCATCTTAGCAGATTTCTTAATTTTAATAAACACATAATAGAACACATATCATTTAAACCCGTTGGGTTGTACGCATTGAGGTGTACCTGCCATTGCAGTTCTGCTCTTTCCAAATGTAATGTAAGTGGCCCACCCCTTGGATTGTGTTCTAGTTGGTCTATAATAAAGAATTTAAACGTATGTTGAGAAAACATAAATGTATGTTTGGCTAGAGTGCTATCCATTTTGTTTATTTGTGCTATACATGTGCTCGTATATCCTATCTCTTAGCCTACGTTCTGTTTTATTGATATAAAATGTTTCACATGCCTGACAATTACCGGCATATACTACCAGTTTTGAACAGCAATTGCATTTTGTTCTGTAGGAAATTCTGACTTTATTAATCACTATGCAAGCGCCCACTTGGATATACTTAAAATAAGGGCAAGCTCCACATTGGTTCATCCCTTTAGCTTTGCCTATACTTTTAAATTTGCCTTCCAACAAGGATCTAAAATTATTCCCTCTCTTTAATATGAACTTTGGGTTAGGCCCCACCCTCGCCATTAGATCCCTGCCATCCAACAGTATGTTCCACTTTTTCAGGATAATTTCTTTTATTAAAGGAAATTCCGAGCTGTATGTCACCACAAACCCCAAATGATAGCCATTATTGCTACTGTTGTTGTGTTCAGCTTCTGGATTGTTCCTTTCATTAAGAGGCTGATTTGTGAATCCTTCCCCATATAAGATTGGTTTGTATATACCATTCTCTCTCTTATGCTTCACTTCATAAATCAATTCTTCTTATAGCAATAAAGGGTAGGCCCTTCTTAAAAACATTTGTTTAAGATAATCACATTCATTATCAAAATCCTGTCCTGTTGTAGTCATACATGCTGCTTGCATCAGTTGGCCTTTGACTACTGATTTCTTTTGTTGGAAGGGATGGGCGCTAGTATAATGTAGAAAGGTATTAGAATAACTAGCCTTTCTGTATATTTTAACTTCAAATCTCTATATAGATTCTTACTTAAATTTACATACAAAAATGCAATTTGATGTTCATTAAAGGTATGTGTGAAGTCCAAAAAATCTGTAGTATTATTAAAATACTGAACTAGATCAATAGCTTCTTCTTCCCCTTTATTAAAATAAATATATCCTCCAAATATTTTGTATAAAAATAATTTTTGTCATAATTTCCTCATGATTAAATATGTAATTGTGTTCCCAGTGGGACATAACTAAATTTGCAAAGGTGAAACCACAAGGGGACCCCATAGCTACGCCCCTAGTTGTAAATAGTATTTCCCTTTGAAATGTATAAAATTGTAAGACAAAGCAATGTCTAAAAGTTCTTCTACTTATGAAATTTCTTCATGTGGGGCACCCTTATTTCTAAGTGTGGCACTTACCCATTCAGTACCTAACTGCTGTGGAATTGACGTATATAAATCCTTTACATCCAGTGTAAGAAAGTTATAATTAGGATTAAAAGTCAGTTGATTAATTCTATGTAAAAAGTCCATGAATCCTTACAAAAATAATTTTCACTAGCTACATATTTCTTTAGAATAGTATCTATGACCTTTGAACAAGCATATGTGGCCGAATTATGTCCATCCACTATAGGCCTAAGCAGGGGGTTATTTACGTCTTTATGGATTTTTAGTACTCCAAAAATTGCAGGTGTTCATAAGTTCACAGGTAGGTACTAGGCTATTGGCCCTAGGGCCTATATAAGCCTAGCCAAAAAGGTACCCTGGCTTTCTCCACCCAAGAAAATTTTTTTTCCTGTGCCCCTGTCGACCAGAGCCACAGAAGTGATCCCCGGGTTGAATTTCCTATTTCCCATACAATCATCAAGATTTTTCTTGAAGAGTGCTAATGAGGAGCTTTGTTTGATATAGATAGGTAGTTTGTTCCAGAGTATGGGAAGTCTCTGGAACAGGAATCTATCCCTTCAGCATGTTCGGTTTATTGTGGTGACAAGGTTTAGGTCCCTAGAGCATGTAGCTCGGAGGGATTGGGATTTCTTTAAGTGGAGCATGTCCAACAGCTCTGGGTTTGACATAGCTTTGCATGTTAGGCAGAGATCACCTCTGAGTAGGTGATATATGATGGAGCAAAGCTGGAGTTTTTTGAGACGGTCTGCGTAGGGCATCCGTTTGAGGCAGGTAATCCTCTTTGTGAGGTATTTCTGCTGCCTTTTCAGTTGTTGTAGATGTCTTGTGAGATATATACCAAAAGGGGTGTTGTACTCTATATTGGGTCTAATGGATGATGAGTAGAGGGGAACAATGACCTCTTTTTCCTGGATGAGAAACCTTTTGTGATGAGGTGTGCCATGTAGAAGGATTTCCTGACTACTGTGGCGATGTGATTATCAAAGGAGAGACTACTGTCCACCTGTGTCCCAAGGTCTCTTATCACACTTTCGTTGTTAAGTAGACTACCGCCTATGTGGTAGTTCATGGGTACAGAGTTTATACCAAAAGGGATGACAATGCACTTTTTGGCATTGAGGCCATGACTTTGACACCAGGCAACTGACTCAGTGAGGCCCTTTTTGTAGGATGTCCACATCATTAGGAGTTTCAATTATGGCTCCTAGTTTGCAGTGATCTGCAAACTTTGTTAGCCAAAGACCTTCTGTGTTAGCCTGTACTTCAGATAAGTAGATACCAAACAGTAGAGGACCCAGAACTGAACCCTGTGGTACTCCACTTGTCACTGGTCTGAAGTCAGATTTGGAGTCTGCTATTTTCACAGTGTGGGTTCTGTCAGTGAGCCAGTTGGTAACCCATCTTGTGACATAGGGATTTATACCTAGTTTAGTGAGTTTATCTATAATTCCAGAGTGGGGGATGGTGTCAAAAGCCTTGGCAAGATCTAGATAGGCTGTGTGAACCACCTTACCCTCATCTATGGCTCAGGTTTAGGAGACATGATCTGCCTTTTACAAACCCGAACTGGGTGGAGTCCAGAGTTTGGAGATTACCAATATCTTTGTTTATAAGTTCCATGATTATACGTTCCATTGCCTTGCAGACCAGGCTCATCAGGCTAATGGGGTGGTAGTTCCCGGGGTCTGTGGTGGATCCCCCTTTGTGGAGTGGGATAACCATCTCGGTGTGCCATTCAGTGGGCACAAAGCCTGAGGTGAGGCTATGATTGAGCATGGTACTTAGGTGGGGTGCCAGTTCATTCTGTAGTTCATGTAGAACGCAACCTGGGATGTTGTCAGGTCCCATGGATGCTGTGTTCTTGACTTTGGAGAGTGTGGTTTTTACCTGTGCAGCCATGATTACAGGAACTTTGCATTCTTCTAGTATAGAGATGGGCCCTTAAGGGGGTTAGAGGGGGGTAAAGTTAGCACTGAACCTGTCTGCCAGGATGTTGGCAGTATCAGTTGATTCTGTATATTTAGTGCCATTGTGCTGTAACTCAGAGCAGATCTGAGTGTTGCCATTGAGATTCTTGACATAGCTATAGAATGCTTTGTGGTTGTTTTTAGAAACAGTGGCAATTTTGTTTTCGTAACTAGATTTGGAGGATTTTATGAGGGATCTCAGCTTCTTACTGAGGCTGACCAGGGAGTTCCTCCAATCATGGGATTTTAGTATTTTTTGCAGCAGTTTCTTTCTTCTGCTGTAGAGTTTGTTTATGGCAGGGGACCACCAGATTGACTTCCTTTTTTGGAGGACAGTATCTTGGTTCTGTTAGGGATAGCATGATCCATGCGCTCGTGTAAGTGCTTATAAAGTGCATTTGTGTAGGATTCAGCAGTCATACCTCTATTGTCCATCTGCGTGGGTGTCGTGAAGTTTGCCACTTCTGTCTTAAGAAGTGTGAAGTTGGCTTTGGAGAAATTTTTTACAGTGGTTTCCCTAATTCGGGGTGGGGGCAGGATGTGGATGTTCAGGGTGATTAGCTTGTGGTCAGATCTCACCAACGAGGAATTGACCTCTGGTGTAGAACACTGGTCTCCCATGTTGGTAATGACCAGGTCTAGGATATTGCTGCCCCTGGTGGGGGTGTGAATAAGTTGATCCAAGGCATTGAAATTTATGAATTCCAGAAAACGTTGAGCAAAAGAGTTGGTACATGAGTAGTTTTCCCAGTTAATGGTGAGGTAGTTGAAATCGACCATTATTAGGTTGTTAGGTTGTACCCTAATATTTTCCAGTGTATCAAGAAATGAGGAGTGGGAATCCTGGGGCATGGGGGGGATCTGTAGCAAGCTACAGTTTGGATTGCGGTCTTGCCCAGAGTTATTTGCACTTGGATAATCTAGGATGCCTTATGCTGAGCAACTATCCTGGAGGTGTGGATATCCTTAATGAATATGGACATGCCTCCACCTTTAGTGTTTTGGTCCAGGTTAGGTGGCTGAAAGGTGTGGTATGAATTATAGCCTGGTAATGCAGGTGTGCTCTCTAGAGCCTTGAACCAGGTCTCTGTCACTGCACAAATGCCAATGTTCTCCATTTTAAGGAGTGCTTTGAGTGAGTGCATTTTGAGGTTTAGACTTCTAGCATTCAGTTGTTGAAGTCAATCATTTTGTCCTTGTACTGTTTTATCATTCTGGGTGATGGCAGGATGCTACTCAGGGCTAGGGTCATACCTGCCTGGGCTACAAGATCAGAGATCTCTTCAATGTCTCTCTTCATGTTGTCCAGGGAGGTATGTCTCAGGTCATTCACACTAACATGGACAATGACAGTCATATTTCTACTTGCTGTGGAGTGACCTGAGTGCATGTGTTATGTGGTGGATCCTGGCACCCGACAGGCAGCTGACAGTAACGTTCTCCTTGTTTAGCCTGGTGAGTGGGACATCAGTGTGCCTGACTATAGAGTCACCTATGACTAGAGTGTCGGGTACGTTGTTATGCCTTATGGGCTGTGGTTGAGTGGCACACCGAGTTTGTGGGCTATGTGTCATTTGGGTTGTGTTGGGGGTTTGGATGTTATTTGCATTTCTGCTTTGGAGGTCTCTGTTGCTTGGGCAGATTTTTATTGAGACCCTCCGTGAATGTAGGTGTGAGTTTTATGTTTCTGTGTGTGTGTTTTGGTGGTGTAGGTATTGAGGGACTATGTGATGAGTGCGGTGTGGTGCAAGTGTTTACCCTCTCCTCTTGACTGTCTAGTCCAGTTTTGGGTGAAGAGAACTTTGCTTCCAGTTTGGCTATATAAGTGCATCTCTCACAGGTTGTAGTGTTGGGTGGTAGGAGGAGAGGGTTGTCTGTGTACATGAGGCAATTGCTGCATTGCCCCAAGATGCCCAGATTCATCAGGTAGACAGGAGAAAACACCAGGAGCTGACCCATAGACATGCCGGGATAGGTGCTTATTTATTAAGTACTAAAAACTGTTTTCTTCTAGACAATTGAGAAAAGTTGAGTGCTATAGTAATTTTTAGCTTATTTAGTGCTTACAATGAGTTCTGAACAAGTGCTGAGCTCAAAGAAACAGATTTGAGTGCTAAAACTAAAAAACTGGCTAGTTCTAAGGGAAAATTTGAAGAGCGGACTTTATGGCACTGGGAATAGTTTAACCCTAGCTAAGCAGCGATGCATAAAGTGTATTTTTTTTTAATATAACAGTAGCAAATGAGCAAAATGATTTAAACCAATTAACCAATAAAAAGCTAAAAACTGAGCCCTGTTCCAACAGTCTTCGACCAGACAAGTTCTAACTGCATACTTCTGCCACTAGGGTGCAGGGGACCCTTCTCCAAAAAAAGATGGCCTGGATTAGTGCTCAAGTTATACAAACAAAGCTAGATTCAGCAGGTCTGAATCTAGTCTATGCTATAGCAAACAAAGCGTACCAATTTCAGAAGGAAGCAGTTCAAATAAGCAAGCACAATAAGCCTTTAACCAGAAACCCCCAGCTCAGAAGGGCAGAATCTACCCTCTCCTTCCACAAGAGTGCAGATCACACCTTCTTAATGTAAAATAACTGGTCCTAAGCCCAAGTGCTTAAACCAGAACTAATACACTTTTAGAATAACAGACATTAAGCTTTCAATCAGCAACTCTCAACTTAGAAGGATTTAAGCTACCTGTTCTGCCAAAACAGGACCACAAACCTTCTTAATGTAAAACAACACCAATCCACATTCTTATTCGGATCAAAATCACCACAACTGACCCAAATATATACCCTCCTAATTAGAAACAAAAAACACTTTAACTGTTCCAACTTTATAAATGACCTAAAAATGTGCAGCTGGATCCCCCTAAAAAACCTACCTCTTGATGAAGCTGTACTGTATTTCAATACTACCTTCGTAAACACCTTTAATCATCATGCCCCCTCCAGAACAACAGGAATTAATATGCCCCCTGGTTAACCCCAGACACAAGATCCCTCCTCAAAAAAAGAAACAAGGCCTGGACCAACTACCTCAACAGTAAATCCCAATTGAACAAACAAATATATGTTGAACTACGTAACAGAGCCAAAAAACTCACCAAAACAGACAAAACATCCTACTACCAAAAGTTACATGATAAGCACAGGAACAACCAACAAACATTTAGGGCAGTAATTAACTCTGTTCTACAACCAGGTAAAACAACTACCCCATCCCCAAAAACAGATAACCAAGAAGACATCCCCACTCAATTTAATAAATACTTTACAGAAACCATCCAGACCCTTGCAAACAACCAACCCTATGACAACATCCTCACCCCTGCAAATCCACCCCCACCCCAACTAACAATTGCCCCAAGTTCAGCTTCCACCCAGAACCAGCCAAATCCATTGAAAAACTACTTCGCAAGTTCAAACCAACGTCTCCAGCCGCCGATAAATTACCCGCTGAATACCTCCACCTGGCTGCAGAAGCCATATATCCTGTCACCATCCTAATTAACAGATCCATCTCCAAGTTTATAGCACCCAAGCTATGGAAAATATCACATATCATCCCTCTACATAAAGGGGGAACCTCCCTGGAACTCAATAACTACCGTCCTATAGCCATACTACCCCGTTTATCTAAAATTTTAGAGAGGGTAATACACACACAACTAATGAAATATTTCCTAGAAAATAATCTAATAGCAAAACAACAACATGGCTTTAGATCCTTCCATAGCACCACCACCACACTAACAGAATTCATCAACATTGTCTATACTCACAGAAACAACAGACTCCTTGTATCTCCCACCTTCCTTGACTAGGCCAAAGCATTCGATATGGTTAAGCACAATAAACTCCTTCTTTCACTAGCAACTCTAAACCTTACCACCCCTTCCATCTCCTGGTTCAAAAACTACCTAGAGGGAAGGAAACAAGCTGTTTTGTGGCAAAACCAACTCTCCCCTCCCTACCAGTCTCCGTAGGAGTACCCCAAGGCTCCATCCTGGGGCCACTTCTTTGCCCTCTTCACCAATCAGCTCCCAAACAGTATTCCTAAAGCCTCAATAGTGCAATATGCAGATGATTCCACCATAATATGCACAGCCAAATCAATTGACATCCTTCACTCCCTAACTCAAGAATTCTTTTCCCTAGCAGAAACTTGGATTACAAACCAAAGGTTCATTCTGAACCCAAATAAAACAAAGCTAGTACTCTTGAGCTCCCACACAGCCACACCTCCCACTGATTCTTTCTTCATCTCCTCCTTTAACAAGACCACAATCACTCCCACAAATCATACCAAACTCTTAGGGGTGGAAATAGATAATCACCTTAGATTTAACCTACATATTTCTATAGCCATAAAAAAAAGTACATAAAAACTTGGGCTACTGTATCGCAATAAAAGATTCCTCACTGACCACTCCAAAACTACAATAGTGAGGACTCACCTACTATCCACCCTGCTTTATGCCTTCCCCATGCTTACAAATCTCCACATATCTGAAATAAACAAACTTGATAGTTGTTATAACAAATTAGCTACAACCTCTCCCATCTGAACACATCACTGTGAATGCCTAAAAAAAATCAATTGACTAGAACTACCATTACTACTTCAACTCAATCAACTATCACTAGCCCACAAATAATAACTCTGAAAACACCCCAGCCCTACAAAATCTTTTGCAACCCTATACAACCGCCAGGCCCTTGAGGTCTAGCACACAAAACCTCCTCAAAGTAACCAAATATAACAATGAAGCTGGTAAGTCTGTCTACAGCCACTGTATAGCAAAAACCTAGAACTCCATTCCTGCCCACATAACTGACAACAAATCCCCATCACAATTCAAGAAACTTGTTAAAACTCACTTTTTGAATAATCGACTGTGCTCATGTATCCCCCCTGGCTAATGTCTCATTAGAACACTTCACCTAACTTAAGTATGTCTGCTAAGCCAACCAATCATAGTACTGTACCCACTTAGGACTGTTAATCCACTGCTCATCCCATCTCTCCAGGAGTTAGAAAATACTACCCCAGCAATGTTGAGCTTTCCATAAGCAACTAAAACCAGGAGAAGTCATATTGTAAATCAATTTGTTATCCTTTTCAATTAAATCTAGGTGAAGACATATAGTGAATCAATTTGTTATCCTTCTCAACTATAGCGAGCATCATCTGCTCTCTCAGAGCCATATTCTACATCTCTCTGCTTTAGCTCTGATAGTAAATCTATCACAGGAATCCTAAACTTAGGAATATCTTCTAAAATGTAATATTATATTGTAGAGAACGAATGTATCCTATCTGTTAGTTAATATGTATGTCAAAGTCTCTTCTATGGAAATTGTATGCCAAAAGTCTGTCCTTAAAACTTTGTTTTGTAAAAAAATTGCTCTCTTGGAGCTTTTCTCCCCGGGCCTCCACTGAAAATGGACTTGTAATCCAGTTGGACTCTCCTGGTCAACAAATGTAAAATAAATAAATGGTCTGCATAGGTGATTAATTAATGTTCATAGGTTAGTACTAGGCTAATTACCATTGCAGACTATTTCAATCCTAGCCACTTACCCTATGTGAGAATCAAACACTGTACCTTGTCTCTGTAAGACAAACACCTTAACCATTATGCCAACCTCCCACCACTTGAATCCCAAGTGCTTAAACCAAAGGCTTAGAATAACAGTTACAATTTAATCAGGCTACTAACAAGCAGTAATAAATGCAGCAGAATAAATGCAGTTAAGTACTTTTAAGAGCAGGCAGCAAAAGCAAAATAAAGTAATAAAGTAGGAAGAAACACAAATACAGTAAAAGCAGATGAATAAAGTGCAATTATTTTTATATATCAATAGAAAATGAGCAAACTGATTTAAATTCATTTCCCAAATAACCAGTAAAAAGCTCAAAACTGAGCCCTGTTTCAACAGTCTTCAGTCAGAGAAGCTGTAACTGCACACTCCTGCCACTAGGGTGCAGGGGAACCTTCTCCAAAAAAAGATGGCCTAGATCTGTGCTCAAGTTATACAAACAAAGCTAGATTCAGCAGGCCTGAATCTAGTCTATGCTACATCAAACAAGCCACATCAATTTCAGAAAGAAACAGTTCAAATAAGCAGACACAATAAGCCTTTAATCAGAAATTCCCAGCTCAGAAGGGCAGAATCTAGCCTCTCCTCCCACAAGAGTGCAGACCACAAACTTTCTTAATGTAAAATAACTGGCCTGAAGCCCAAGTGCTTAAACCAGAACTAATACACTTTTAGAATAACAAACACTGAGCCTTCAGTCAGCAATTCCCAACTTAGAAGGATGTAAGCTATCTGTCCTGCCACAACAGTGCAGACCACAAACCTTCTTAATGTAAAACAACTGGTATGAAGCCCAAGTGCTTAAACCAACAGGCTTAGAATAATAGTTACAATTTAATCAGGCTACTACCAAGCAGTAATAAATGCAGCAAAATAAATACTATTGAGTACTTTTAAGAAGAGGCGAAAGCAAAAGAAGGTAATAAAGTAGGAATAAATAAATACAGTACAAGCAGATGAATAAAGTGCAATTTTATTTTTTGTTAGTAAAGTGCAAGGAGAGAGGAATTGGGTTGGCCTTCTCAAATGTTCTCTCTGTATTAAGTAGAGAGAATACTAGTCGGGGGGGGGGTGTGTCCCAGATCAAATTTACAGTAGGGGCAGGTAACTGCAAAGCTACCAACTATAACAACACCACAAGAATGGGGTGGGAGGGAAGGGGAAAAACAGTTTCAGGACAGATGAGAACAGAAAACAATGCCAGAAAATATATAAAATAATTCAGTCAGGCAAAAATATATTTCAGTCAGGCAAAATTAAGACAATGCAGAACTCTGAAAGGTTAAAATGCCAAGTAATATACTTATAAAGCAGCGATATATTTCCAGATTGAGAATCACACACCAGCCAGAACACCAGGAGTTTCCAACAGTGTATGCTAGAATTTACAAACAGAAACCATTTTTAAATCAGCAAGCCTTGAAGCAATCAGATAACACAAGCTGTTAGACTAGTTTTAAAAGCTCCACACAGGAATGGTGGGGGGGGGGGGCACCAGTTTCAGGACAGATGAGAACAGAAAACAATGCCAGAAAATATGTAAAATAATTCAGTCAGGCAAAATTAAGGCAGTGCAGAAATCTGAAAGGTTAAAATGCCAAGAAATATACTTATCAATCATGGATATATTTCCAGATTGTTTGAGAATCACACTTCAGCCAGAACAGCAGGAGTTTATGCAATAATTTACAAACAAACTATTTTTAAATCAGCAAGCCTTGAAGCAGTCAGATAACACAAGCTGTTAGACCAGTTTTATAAGCTCCACTACAGGAATAGGGAGGAGACAGTTTCAGGACAGATGAGAACAGAAAACAATGCCAGACGATATATAAAATAATTCAGTTAGAGAAAGCCGCGGTGGTGCAGTGGTTAGTGTTGTCGCCTCACAGCAAAAGGTTCGCCCGTTCGATTCTTGGCTGGAACGCCTTCTGTGTGGAGTCTGCATGTCCTCCCCGCAGTCAAGTGACATTTAAAGACATGCAGGTAGGTGCGTGCATGAATGGGTGTGCCTTCCTTGAAGATTGGGTGTCAGGCTGGCAACTCGGCACCGTAAAAAGTCTACTACCAATCATTAGCAGACCTGAGTTCCACTGTGGCAACCCCTAACCGGGAAAAACTGAAAAGACATTACTATATAAAATAATTCAGTCAGGCAAAAAAAACTCTGAAAGGTTAAAATGCCAAGAAATATACTTATCAATCAGCGATATATTTCCAGATTGTTTGAAAATCACACCAGCCAGAACACCAGGAGTTTCCAACAGTGTATTATTGGCAATAATATCTGCACATAATTGTACATTTTAGCATCAATTTTACCTTCTATATACATCTCATTTAAATACATTTTTATACGTTCATTTGCTATATTCAATTAGTTAAGAGATGCCTGCGTTTATAATTCTAAATTTAACATACTTTCTACCTTATTTTCATAATCAGTAATATCCATCAAAACTAAACCCCCTCCATTATCTGGTTTCATTATTCTAACCTGGGCTGATCTTAAAGCTAGGATGCTGTTCAGGGCTAGGGTTGTACTCGCCTGTGTGTGTGTGTGTGTGTGTGTGTGTGTGTGTGTGTGTGTGTGTGTGTGTGTGTTTGTGTGTGTGTGTGTGTGTGTGTGTGTGTGTGTGTGTGTGTGTGTGTGTGTGTGTGTGTGTGTGTGTGTGTGTGTGTGTGTAGCTCTCTCTCTCTCATATATATATATATATATATATATATATATATATATAATATATATATATATATATATATATATATATATATGTGTGTAGTTCCACCTTATAATCTCGAAATACTGAAATCTTGAGATCATAAAGTCGAATCCACAAAACACTGACAGCCTAGAATCAGTTTGATTTCCAGATAGTCCAGAAAAAAATATGGGGGGGGGGGGTGGCAGCTCTAAAAAGAATGTTAAAGGGACAGTTCCAGAGATATTGTGTTTTGATTCTGTCTTTTACATTTTCAGTCTACCCTTCTGAACATGTCCCAGCTTCATCTGTGGGGGTTGGGGGAGGGACACTTTTTTCAAGGGTCTTAGTTAGATTCCATCTCAAATTGCAGGAATACTCACAATAGCTTTCTTTGAGTTGTTAAATTAGTTTCACTCGTGCTTTTTATCCTCAGAGAAAAGTAGCCTTTCGGGAATATAATGACTTGCCTTGCAGGACAGCATATGAAGGAAAAGACACTCCATTTAGGCTTGACACTGATGTACATAGTGACAAAGCCCCAGGCATGTTCCCATGTGGGAACTGTGTAGTTTGTGACTGTGTTTAGAAGGATACATCATTTTATTTCAAACATTGTAATAATAAAAAAAAATCTTTTTGACTAAACACTTTGATTGTAACACATCTAATGTTGTTTACGCAGCAGTTTGTTCATACTGTTCTTATTTCTGTGTTGGCAAGACTTCTAGAACACTGTCTAGCCGAGTTAAGGAACACTGTGAGGCCATTAGAAAGAAGAATCTAAAAAATGCTTTAGCTAAACATGGCCAGTATTTTCTTGGTTTTCACAAATTCCTATTGTTTTTTATTCTGGAACATGTAAATTTGTTTTTTGGGGATGATGATACTTTTTTGGAAGTCAGAGAGTTGGTATGGCATTTGCAGTTGCACGCAGATGCAAGCCCAGGTTTAAATGAAAATCTTAACATTAAGTTTGTGTTGAACTAGCAGAGATAGTCACAGGGCTTGATAATTAACACTTGTGTTACTTTTTCTCTTGTTTTTACTTAGGTTCATAGGTTCATAGGTTCATACTAGGCTGTCTGCCCTAGGGCATTTATAAGCCTAGCCCAAAGTTTTGTGGCTATCGCCACCCCTTAAGTTTGAAGGATAGTATGCCCATTATTTTGCCGTACCTCTGTCCAGTAGTGACACAGAGGTGATCCCCTTATTGTCTGGCTTATTTTGCAACCATGTTTTTTTAAACGTCGCTTTACATTTCTATTGGCACCTGCTGTTTTTTATGCACAACACTGTTTTACAACCTGCTTGCCTTGAGTTATATATTTGTGTACTTTGTTCAGTATTCTGAAGAAGTTCTACTTACTAAATGAAGAACGAAAGCGCTTAATACTAGATTTGTCTCTGATCCTTTGTTTGCCTAGCAATAATTTTTTTGTTTTCATATATATATATATATATATATATATATATATATATATATATATATATATATAAGCTCTGTCCAGTCGGACCTCCCCAGTAAACAAATGTAAAATAAAATAAACAAAAAAAAAAAAATATATATATATATATATATATATATATATATATATGTGTGTGTGTATGTAGTTATAGGTATATATGGATAGATATAGATAGAGCTAGGTATAGGTAGATATAAATATAGATATAGAGATATATAGATATAGATATATAGATATAGATAGATAGCCCATAGGATAACCCTGGCAATGTGCCACCCGACCTTAGTTTCCAGTGCCTCTGTCTAGTAGAGCCACTGGAGTGATTCCTGGGGTGAATTTTTTATTTCCGATCCACTCATCAAGATTTCTCTTGAAGAGGGCCAGTGAGGTGCTGTGTTTGACATGTATGGGACGTCTATTCCATAGCATGGGCAGTCACTGGGTTATGAAACTGCCCCTCCAGCATGTTCTGTTGATTGTGGTAACAAGGTTGAAATCTCTGGAGCGTGTGGTGCAGAGGGATTTGGATTTCTTTAGATGTAGCATTTCTAACAGAGCTGGGTCAGACATGGCTTTATAAGTCAAGCAGAGATCGCCTCTAAGTAGGTGATATGAGACAGAGAATAGTTGGTATTTTTTGAGGCTGTCCATATAGGACAAGTGCTTAAGGTCTAGGATCCTCATTGTGAGGTAGTTTTGCAGCCTCTCCAGTTGTTGCAGGTGTCTAGTGAGGTACATGCCATATGGGGCATTGTACTCGATGATTGGGCTAATGAGGGAAGAGTAGAGGGAGACAATGACCTCTTTCTTCCTGGATGCAAAACCCTTAGTAATGAGATGTGTCACATAGAAGGACTTTCTGACCACAGTGGCAGTGTGGTGGTCAAAAGAGTGGTTGCTGTTAGCCTGTGGTCCCAGATCTCTTAAATAACGCCTTCTGTGTTCAGTGGACTACCATCGTTGTGGTAGTTCATGAGAACTGGGTTTTTCCCCAAAGGGGATGATGACACATTTTTTGGCATTGAGCTTAATGCCATGGTTCTGTCATCAGTCGTTGGTTTCAGTGAGGCCTTTCTGTAAGATGTCAACATCATTTGGGGAGTTAATATTGTCTCCCAACTTGCAGTTGTCTGCGAACTTTGTCAGCCAGAGTCCCTTTGTGTTGGACTGGACTTCTGAGAAGTAGATACCAAACAGGATAGGACCCAGGACCCTGATCCCTGTGGGACTCCACTCATGACTAGTCAGCAGTCTGACTTGAAGTCAGCTACTTTCACACTGTGGGTTCTATCTGTGAGCCAGTTTGCAACACACCTAGTGATATAGGGGTTGATGCCTAGCTTAGTGAGTTTTTCTATGATTCCTGAGTGGGGAATGGTATCAAAGGACTTGGCCAGATCAAGGTAGGCTGTATGAACCACCTTGCTTTCATCTACAACTCTGGTGACTGACTCATATAAGTCGACCAAGTAGAGCAGCCATGATCTACCCTTCACAAAACCAAACTGTGTGGGATCCAGAGTTTGGAGATTCCCTGTAACCTTGTTTATTATGTCCATGATGATGCATTCCATAGCTGTGCATATCAGACTTGTTAGGCTAATGGGACAATAATTCCCAGGGTCCATAGTCGCTCCTCCTTTGTGGAGATGGGTGACTATAGCAGTGAACCATTCAGTAGGAACAAAGCCTGAGGTGAGGTTGTGATTGAACAGGGAACACAAAGGGAGGTGCCAGTTCACTCTAGTTAATGTAGAACACATCCAGGGATATTGTCAGGTCCCATAGAAGCTGTATTATTGGCCTTGGACAGTGTTGTTTTAAGCTATGCAGCAGTAATACTGGGTGCCTGACAATCTACTGGTATTGTGATTGGTCCTTTGGGGGGAGGGGAAAATTTGCCATTTAATCTGTCGGCCAGTATATTGGCAATATCTGTTGTAGGAGGTACCATTGAGCAGTAACTCAGAGCAAATCTGGGTATTGCCATGGAGGTTCTTTACATAACTATAGAAGGACTTGTGGTTGTCTTTAGTATCTGCTGCAATTCTGTTTTCATAGCTAGCTTTACAGGATTTAATGATGGATCTCAACTTTTTGTTGAGGCTTGTAAGGGAGTTTTTCCAGTCTTGGGACTTCACCTTATTCTGCATCAGTTTCCTCCTTCTTTTATAGAGTTTGTTTATGGCAGGTGACCACCAGATTGGCTTCCTTTTTTTGGAGGAGAGAGTCTTTGTTCTATTGGGAATGGTGAGATCCATGCATTTGTGTACGTGTTCATACAGTGCATTGGTGTGTGTCATGCAACTATTCTCCATTTGCATGGGTGCCATGAAGTTAGCCACCTCTGTTCTTAGGAGCCCAAAGTTAGCTTTGGAGAAGTTTTTCGTGGTGGTTACCTTTGTGTGTGTGTGTGTGGGGGGGGGGGGGATTTCCAAGATGATTCGCTTGTGGTCATCATACCAAGGAAAAGATGACTATTGGTGTAGAGCAACAGTCGCCCATGTTAGTAATGACTAGGTGAAGGATATTGTTAACTCTAGTGGGGGTAAGAATGACCTGGTCCAGGACACTGGAATTAATGAATTCCAGGAAATGTAAGTGTATTGGTACATGAGTAGTTTTCCCAGTTAATGGAGGGGTAGTTGAAGTTGCCCAGTATGAGTGTGTTAGGTTGGACCCTAATATTCTCCAGGGTGCTTATGAATGTGGAGTGAGTGTCTTGGGATATGGTTGGGGACCTGTAACAGGGTACGACTTGAATCGCTCTCTTACCCAATGTTAGCTGCACCTGAAGTATCTCTGATGCATTATGTTGGGCTACCAGTCTGGAGGTGTGCACATCCTTTATGAATATGGAAACACCACCGCCTTTGGAGCTTGGATCCAAGTTCTGGGGCTGAAATGTGTGGAATGAGTTATAGCCTGGTAGTGCAGGGCTGCTTTCTGCTGCCTTGAACCAGGTGTCTGTTACAGCACAAATATCGATGTTTTCCATTTTAAGGAGTGCTTCGAGCAAGTGCATTTTGAGATTTAGACTTTTACCATTGAGCAACATGACCCTTAGACTGCATTTGTTTGTAGCTGTTACGGTGGTAATTTGGTCTTTGGAACACAACCTAAAAAAGGCACTGTAGGGGTGGCAAGAGCCTTGGCCAGTATCCGGAAGCCCAGGGGTGACAGATGCAGGCCATCTCTGGCAAAGCATCGAGATCTGTCAGTCATGTCATCCCAGGCAGACAGATACTGGATCCCCTTAGAATGGCACCAGAAACTTAGCCGATTGTTGAAATCAGTCATTTTCTGCTTGTACTGTGGTATCATTCTGGGTGATGGTAGGATGCTGACAAAGTAAATAACAAAAAAATAAAACAAACTAATAACACCACAAAACGTATTATGGCACGCACTAAGGAACTAGAAATCAGCAAAAGAGTGAAGAGCTGAAATATTGTAGTATAAAAAATGTACTAGTAGCGGATAAAACAATAAATACTTTAACAGATAAAGCACTTTTCATCCACAGGTAACAAACTCCATCAGATAAAATCTTAACACAATGCCATTTCGTTTTATATAGGTTAAAATAATCACATGTTCATTCAATAATCCTTCTCCACAACAACAGAAGAAGCTCATTAGGTGCAACCAAATAGGGGAAAACACCCTCTTTTTAAACAACTACGATTAATACATAAAAAAAAATTAATAAATAAATATTATATATACATTAAAAAATTAGCACGACTTTCGATTCCTTATGTATACATTGTTTAACCTCCAGATAATCCCCATTCCTTACAACTTATTCATAAATTTTGTATAGGCTATGATATGATGAAACCTCATTACTATCATATTCCCTCAAAATTGATTAAATAGCAAGGATATTAAAGAAACAATTTATTAAATAATGTCAAAACTGACACTTTCATTAAGGTCATATAATCCTTATCAAAAATGTATGCAATATGCTATAAAAACATTATACATATAAACATATTCAGTAAAAACAAAATGAAAACTCCAGCAAAGCTAGGATTTCCACTGAGTGACCTCCCAAACCTCTTGTATCAGAGGCCCATGGGATATATGCAAATGATCCTTTTGAACATCAGGTATTTCATCTAAATGGGAATTCTGAATATCCATGACTTGTTTCATCATTTTACTGGACAATTTCAGGCCAATAAAGCCAACCCTACTAGCTGTGGATATGCATATTTCGGCCTTATTATGACCTCATCAGCACAGCACAGGCATTAGAAACACAGGGCTCTTATACCCAACTGATGTCCATTATCATTATGGTCACTGCAAAAATATCCCAAACAAACTAAAACAAAAAGTAAGAAGGTCACTGAAAAAATTTTAAAAATCCATACAGCTTTAAGACTATATGCCTTTATGTATAATCAACTTATCCATGAGATATATTTTGTATGATCATATTCATCTTAGCAGATTTCTTAATTTTAATAAACACATAATAGAACACATATCATTTAAACCCGTTGGGTTGTACGCATTGAGGTGTACCTGCCATTGCAGTTCTGCTCTTTCCAAATGTAATGTAAGTGGCCCACCCCTTGGATTGTGTTCTAGTTGGTCTATAATAAAGAATTTAAACGTATGTTGAGAAAACATAAATGTATGTTTGGCTAGAGTGCTATCCATTTTTGTTTATTTGTGCTATACATGTGCTCGTATATCCTATCTCTTAGCCTACGTTCTGTTTTATTGATATAAAATGTTTCACATGCCTGACAATTACCGGCATATACTACCAGTTTTGAACAGCAATTGCATTTTGTTCTGTAGGAAATTCTGACTTTATTAATCACTATGCAAGCGCCCACTTGGATATACTTAAAATAAGGGCAAGCTCCACATTGGTTCATCCCTTTAGCTTTGCCTATACTTTTAAATTTGCCTTCCAACAAGGATCTAAAATTATTCCCTCTCTTTAATATGAACTTTGGGTTAGGCCCCACCCTCGCCATTAGATCCCTGCCATCCAACAGTATGTTCCACTTTTTCAGGATAATTTCTTTTATTAAAGGAAATTCCGAGCTGTATGTCACCACAAACCCCAAATGATAGCCATTATTGCTACTGTTGTTGTGTTCAGCTTCTGGATTGTTCCTTTCATTAAGAGGCTGATTTGTGAATCCTTCCCCATATAAGATTGGTTTGTATATACCATTCTCTCTCTTATGCTTCACTTCATAAATCAATTCTTCTTATAGCAATAAAGGGTAGGCCCTTCTTAAAAACATTTGTTTAAGATAATCACATTCATTATCAAAATCCTGTACTGTTGTAGTCATACATGCTGCTTGCATCAGTTGGCCTTTGACTACTGATTTCTTTTGTTGGAAGGGATGGGCGCTAGTATAATGTAGAAAGGTATTAGAATAACTAGCCTTTCTGTATATTTTAGCTTCAAATCTCTCTCTATCTAGATTCTTACTTGAATTTACATACAAAAATGCAATTTGATGTTCATTAAAGGTATGTGTGAAGTCCAAAAAATCTGTAGTATTATTAAAATACTGAACTAGATCAATAGCTTCTTCTTCCCCTTTATTAAAATAAATATATCCTCCAAATATTTTGTATAAAAATAATTTTTGTCATAATTTCCTCATGATTAAATATGTAATTGTGTTCCCAGTGGGACATAACTAAATTTGCAAAGGTGAAACCACAAGGGGACCCCATAGCTACGCCCCTAGTTGTAAATAGTATTTCCCTTTGAAATGTATAAAATTGTAAGACAAAGCAATGTCTAAAAGTTCTTCTACTTATGAAATTTCTTCATGTGGGGCACCCTTATTTCTAAGTGTGGCACTTACCCATTCAGTACCTAACTGCTGTGGAATTGACGTATATAAATCCTTTACATCCAGTGTAAGAAAGTTATAATTAGGATTAAAAGTCAGTTGATTAATTCTATGTAAAAAGTCCATGAATCCTTACAAAAATAATTTTCACTAGCTACATATTTCTTTAGAATAGTATCTATGACCTTTGAACAAGCATATGTGGCCGAATTATGTCCATCCACTATAGGCCTAAGCAGGGGGTTATTTACGTCTTTATGGATTTTTAGTACTCCAAAAATTGCAGGTGTTCATAAGTTCACAGGTAGGTACTAGGCTATTGGCCCTAGGGCCTATATAAGCCTAGCCAAAAAGGTACCCTGGCTTTCGCCACCCAAGAAAATTTTTTTTCCTGTGCCTGTCGACCAGAGCCACAGAAGTGATCCCGGGTTGAATTTCCTATTTCCCATACAATCATCAAGATTTTTCTTGAAGAGTGCTAATGAGGAGCTTTGTTTGATATAGATAGGTAGTTTGTTCCAGAGTATGGGAAGTCTCTGGAACAGGAATCTATCCCTTCAGCATGTTCGGTTTATTGTGGTGACAAGGTTTAGGTCCCTAGAGCATGTAGCTCGGAGGGATTGGGATTTCTTTAAGTGGAGCATGTCCAACAGCTCTGGGTTTGACATAGCTTTGCATGTTAGGCAGAGATCACCTCTGAGTAGGTGATATATGATGGAGCAAAGCTGGAGTTTTTTGAGACGGTCTGCGTAGGGCATCCGTTTGAGGCAGGTAATCCTCTTTGTGAGGTATTTCTGCTGCCTTTTCAGTTGTTGTAGATGTCTTGTGAGATATATACCAAAAGGGTGTTGTACTCTATATTGGGTCTAATGGATGATGAGTAGAGGGGAACAATGACCTCTTTTTCCTGGATGAGAAACCTTTTGTGATGAGGTGTGCCATGTAGAAGGATTTCCTGACTACTGTGGCGATGTGATTATCAAAGGAGAGACTACTGTCCACCTGTGTCCCAAGGTCTCTTATCACACTTTCGTTGTTAAGTAGACTACCGCCTATGTGGTAGTTCATGGGTACAGAGTTTATACCAAAAGGGATGACAATGCACTTTTTGGCATTGAGGCCATGGCTTTGACACTAGGCAACTGACTCAGTGAGGCCCTTTTTGTAGGATGTCCACATCATTAGGAGTTTCGATTATGGCTCCTAGTTTGCAGTGATCTGCAAACTTTGTTAATAAAGACCTTCTGTGTTAGCCTGTACTTCAGATAAGTAGATACCAAACAGTAGAGGACCCAGAACTGAACCCTGTGGTACTCCACTTGTCACTGGTCTGAAGTCAGATTTGGAGTCTGCTATTTTCACAGTGTGGGTTCTGTCAGTGAGCCAGTTGGTAACCCATCTTGTGACATAGGGATTTATACCTAGTTTAGTGAGTTTATCTATAATTCCAGAGTGGGGGATGGTGTCAAAAGCCTTGGCAAGATCTAGATAGGCTGTGTGAACCACCTTACCCTCATCTATGGCTCAGGTTTAGGAGACATGATCTGCCTTTTACAAACCCGAACTGGGTGGAGACCAGAGTTTGGAGATTACCAATGTCTTTGTTTATAAGTTCCATGATTATACGTTCCATGGCCTTGCAGACCAGGCTCATCAGGCTAATGGGGTGGTAGTTCCCGGGGTCTGTGGTGGATCCCCCTTTGTGGAGTGGAATAACCATCTCGGTGTGCCATTCAGTGGGCACAAAGCCTGAGGTGAGGCTATGATTGAGCATGGTACTTAGGTGGGGTGCCAGTTCATTCTGTAGTTCATGTAGAACGCAACCTGGGATGTTGTCAGGTCCCATGGATGCTGTGTTCTTGACTTTGGAGAGTGTGGTTTTTACCTGTGCAGCCATGATTACAGGAACTTTGCATTCTTCTGGTATAGAGATGGGCCCTTAAGGGGGTTAGAGGGGGGTAAAGTTAGCACTGAACCTGTCTGCCAGGATGTTGGCAGTATCAGTTGATTCTGTATATTTAGTGCCATTGTGCTGTAACTCAGAGCAGATCTGAGTGTTGCCATTGAGATTCTTGACATAGCTATAGAATGCTTTGTGGTTGTTTTTAGAAACAGTGGCAATTTTGTTTTCATAACTAGATTTGGAGGATTTTATGAGGGATCTCAGCTTCTTACTGAGGCTGACCAGGGAGTTCCTCCAATCATGGGATTTTAGTATTTTTTGCAGCAGTTTCTTTCTTCTGCTGTAGAGTTTGTTTATGGCAGGGGACCACCAGATTGACTTCCTTTTTTGGAGGACAGTATCTTGGTTCTGTTAGGGATAGCATGATCCATGCGCTCGTGTAAGTGCTTATAAAGTGCATTTGTGTAGGATTCAGCAGTCATACCTCTATTGTCCATCTGCGTGGGTGTCGTGAAGTTTGCCACTTCTGTCTTAAGAAGCGTGAAGTTGGCTTTGGAGAAATTTTTTACAGTGGTTTCCCTAATTGGGGGTGGGGGCAGGATGTGGATGTTCAGGGTGATTAGCTTGTGGTCAGATCTCACCAACGAGGAATTGACCTCTGGTGTAGAACACTGGTCTCCCATGTTGGTAATGACCAGGTCTAGGATATTGCTGCCCCTGGTGGGGGTGTGAATAAGTTGATCCAAGGCATTGGAATTTATGAATTCCAGAAAACGTTGAGCAAAAGAGTTGGTACATGAGTAGTTTTCCCAGTTAATGGTGAGGTAGTTGAAATCGACCATTATTAGGTTGTTAGGTTGTAACCTAATATTTTCCAGTGTATCAAGAAATGAGGAGTGGGAATCCTGGGGCATGGGGGGGATCTGTAGCAAGCTACAGTTTGGATTGCGGTCTTGCCCAGAGTTAGTTGCACTTGGATAATCTAGGATGCCTTATGCTGAGCAACTATCCTGGAGGTGTGGATATCCTTAATGAATATGGACATGCCTCCGCCTTTAGTGTTTTGGTCCAGGTTAGGTGGCTGAAAGGTGTGGTATGAATTATAGCCTGGTAATGCAGGTGTGCTCTCTAGAGCCTTGAACCAGGTCTCTGTCACTGCACAAATGTCAATGTTCTCCATTTTAAGGAGTGCTTTGAGTGAGTGCATTTTGAGGTTTAGACTTCTAGCATTCAGTTGTTGAAGTCAATCATTTTGTCCTTGTACTGTTTTATCATTCTGGGTGATGGCAGGATGCTACTCAGGGCTAGGGTCATACCTGCCTGGGCTACAAGATCAGAGATCTCTTCAATGTCTCTCTTCATGTTGTCCAGGGAGGTATGTCTCAGGTCATTCACACTAACATGGACAATGACAGTCATATTTCTACTTGCTGTGGAGTGACCTGAGTGCATGTGTTATGTGGTGGATCCTGGCACCCGACAGGCAGCTGACAGTAACGTTCTCCTTGTTTAGCCTGGTGAGTGGGACATCAGTGTGCCTGACTATAGAGTCACCTATGACTAGAGTGTCGGGTACATTGTTATGCCTTATGGGCTGTGGTTGAGTGGCACACCGAGTTTGTGGGCTATGTGTCATTTGGGTTGTGTTGGGGGTTTGGATGTTATTTGCATTTCTGCTTTGGAGGTCTCTGTTGCTTGGGCAGATTTTTATTGAGACCCTCCGTGAATGTAGGTGTGTGTTTTATGTTTCTATGTGTGTGTTTTGGTGGTGTAGGTATTGAGGGACTATGTGATGAGTGCGGTGTGGTGCAAGTGTTTACCCTCTCCTCTTGACTGTCTAGTCCAGTTTTGGGTGAAGAGAACTTTGCTTCCAGTTTGGCTATATAAGTGCATCTCTCACAGGTTGTAGTGTTGGGTGGTAGGAGGAGAGGGTTGTCTGTGTACATGAGGCAATTGCTGCATTGCCCCAAGATGCCCAGATTCATCAGGTAGACAGGAGAAAACACCAGGAGTTGACCCATAGACATGCCGAGATAGGTGCTTATTTATTAAGTACTAAAAACTGTTTTCTTCTAGACAATTGAGAAAAGTTGAGTGCTATAGTAATTTTTAGCTTATTTAGTGCTTACAATGAGTTCTGAACAAGTGCTGAGCTCAAAGAAACAGATTTGAGTGCTAAAACTAAAAAAACTGGCTAGTTTTAAGGGAAAATTTGAAGAGCGGACTTTATGGCACTGGGAATAGTTTAACCCTAGCTAAGCAGCGATGCATAAAGTGTATTTTTTTTTAATATAACAGTAGCAAATGAGCAAAATGATTTAAACCAATTAACCAATAAAAAGCTAAAAACTGAGCCCTGTTCCAACAGTCTTCGACCAGACAAGTTCTAACTGCATACTTCTGCCACTAGGGTGCAGGGGACCCTTCTCCAAAAAAAGATGGCCTGGATTAGTGCTCAAGTTATACAAACAAAGCTAGATTCAGCAGGTCTGAATCTAGTCTATGCTATAGCAAACAAAGCGTACCAATTTCAGAAGGAAGCAGTTCAAATAAGCAAGCACAATAAGCCTTTAATCAGAAACCCCCAGCTCAGAAGGGCAGAATCTACCCTCTCCTTCCACAAGAGTGCAGATCACACCTTCTTAATGTAAAATAACTGGTCCTAAGCCCAAGTGCTTAAACCAGAACTAATACACTTTTAGAATAACAGACATTAAGCTTTCAATCAGCAACTCTCAACTTAGAAGGATTTAAGCTACCTGTTCTGCCAAAACAGGACCACAAACCTTCTTAATGTAAAACAACACCAATCCACATTCTTATTCGGATCAAAATCACCACAACTGACCCAAATATATACCCTCCTAATTAGAAACAAAAAACACTTTAACTGTTCCAACTTTATAAATGACCTAAATATGTGCAGCTGGATCCCACTAAAAAACCTACCACTTGATGAATCTGTACTGTATTTCAATACTACCTTAAGTAAACACCTTTAATCATCATGCCCCTCCAGAACAACAGGAATTAATATGCCCCTGGTTAACCCCAGACACAAGATCCTCCTCAAAAAAGAAACAAGGCCTGGACCAACTACCTCAACAGTAAATCCCAATTGAACAAACAAATATATGTTGAACTACGTAACAGAGCCAAAAAACTCACCAAAACAGACAAAACATCCTACTACCAAAAGTTACATGATAAGCACAGGAACAACCAACAAACATTTAGGGCAGTAATTAACTCTGTTCTACAACCAGGTAAAACAACTACCCCATCCCCAAAAACAGATAACCAAGAAGACATCCCCACTCAATTTAATAAATACTTTACAGAAACCATCCAGACCCTTGCAAACAACCAACCCTATGACAACATCCTCACCCCTGCAAATCCACCCCCACCCCAACTAACAATTGCCCCAAGTTCAGCTTCCACCCAGAACCAGCCAAATCCATTGAAAAACTACTTCGCAAGTTCAAACCAACGTCTCCAGCCGCCGATAAATTACCCGCTGAATACCTCCACCTGGCTGCAGAAGCCATATATCCTGTCACCATCCTAATTAACAGATCCATCTCCAAGTTTATAGCACCCAAGCTATGGAAAATATCACATATCATCCCTCTATATAAAGGGGGAACCTCCCTGGAACTCAATAACTACCGTCCTATAGCCATACTACCCCGTTTATCTAAAATTTTAGAGAGGGTAATACACACACAACTAATGAAATATTTCCTAGAAAATAATCTAATAGCAAAACAACAACATGGCTTTAGATCCTTCCATAGCACCACCACCACACTAACAGAATTCATCAACATTGTCTATACTCACAGAAACAACAGACTCCTTGTATCTCCCACCTTCCTTGACTAGGCCAAAGCATTCGATATGGTTAAGCACAATAAACTCCTTCTTTCACTAGCAACTCTAAACCTTACCACCCCTTCCATCTCCTGGTTCAAAAACTACCTAGAGGGAAGGAAACAAGCTGTTTTGTGGCAAAACCAACTCTCCCCCTCCCTACCAGTCTCCGTAGGAGTACCCCAAGGCTCCATCCTGGGGCCACTTCTTTTTGCCCTCTTCACCAATCAGCTCCCAAACAGTATTCCTAAAGCCTCAATAGTGCAATATGCAGATGATTCCACCATAATATGCACAGCCAAATCAATTGACATCCTTCACTCCCTAACTCAAGAATTCTTTTCCCTAGCAGAAACTTGGATTACAAACCAAAGGTTCATTCTGAACCCAAATAAAACAAAGCTAGTACTCTTGAGCTCCCACACAGCCACACCTCCCACTGATTCTTTCTTCATCTCCTCCTTTAACAAGACCACAATCACTCCCACAAATCATACCAAACTCTTAGGGGTGGAAATAGATAATCACCTTAGATTTAACCTACATATTTCTATAGCCATAAAAAAAAGTACATAAAAAACTTGGGCTACTGTATCGCAATAAAAGATTCCTCACTGACCACTCCAAAACTACAATAGTGAGGACTCACCTACTATCCACCCTGCTTTATGCCTTCCCCATGCTTACAAATCTCCACATATCTGAAATAAACAAACTTGATAGTTGTTATAACAAATTCGCTACAACCTCTCCCATCTGAACACATCACTGTGAATGCCTAAAAAAAATCAATTGACTAGAACTACCATTACTACTTCAACTCAATCAACTATCACTAGCCCACAAATAATAACTCTGAAAACACCCCAGCCCTACAAAATCTTTTGCAACCCTATACAACCGCCAGGCCCTTGAGGTCTAGCACACAAAACCTCCTCAAAGTAACCAAATATAACAATGAAGCTGGTAAGTCTGTCTACAGCCACTGTATAGCAAAAACCTAGAACTCCATTCCTGCCCACATAACTGACAACAAATCCCCATCACAATTCAAGAAACTTGTTAAAACTCACTTTTTGAATAATCGACTGTGCTCATGTATCCCCCCTGGCTAATGTCTCATTAGAACACTTCACCTAACTTAAGTATGTCTGCTAAGCCAACCAATCATAGTACTGTACCCACTTAGGACTGTTAATCCACTGCTCATCCCATCTCTCCAGGAGTTAGAAAATACTACCCCAGCAATGTTGAGCTTTCCATAAGCAACTAAAACCAGGAGAAGTCATATTGTAAATCAATTTGTTATCCTTTTCAATTAAATCTAGGTGAAGACATATAGTGAATCAATTTGTTATCCTTCTCAACTATAGCGAGCATCATCTGCTCTCTCAGAGCCATATTCTACATCTCTCTGCTTTAGCTCTGATAGTAAATCTATCACAGGAATCCTAAACTTAGGAATATCTTCTAAAATGTAATATTATATTGTAGAGAACGAATGTATCCTATCTGTTAGTTAATATGTATGTCAAAGTCTCTTCTATGGAAATTGTATGCCAAAAGTCTGTCCTTAAAACTTTGTTTTGTAAAAATTTGTTCTCTTGGAGCTTTTCTCCCCGGGCCTCCACTGAAAATGGACTTGTAATCCAGTTGGACTCTCCCGGTCAACAAATGTAAAATAAATAAATGGTCTGCATAGGTGATTAATTAATGTTCATAGGTTAGTACTAGGCTAATTACCATTGCAGACTATTTCAATCCTAGCCAGTTACCCTATGTGAGAATTAAACACTGCACCTTGTCTCTGTAAGACAAACACCTTAACCATTATGCCAACCTCCCACCACTTGAATCCCAAGTACTTAAACCAAAGGCTTAGAATAACAGTTACAATTTAATCAGGCTACTAACAAGCAGTAATAAATGCAGCAGAATAAATGCAGTTAAGTACTTTTAAGAACAGGCAGCAAAAGCAAAATAAAGTAATAAAGTAGGAAGAAACACAAATACAGTAAAAGCAGATGAATAAAGTGCAATTATTTTTATACATCAATAGAAAATGAGCAAACTGATTTAAATTCATTTCCCAAATAACCAGTAAAAAGCTCAAAACTGAGCCCTGTTTCAACAGTCTTCAGTCAGAGAAGCTCTAACTGCACACTCCTGCCACTAGGGTGCAGGGGAACCTTCTCCAAAAAAAGATGGCCTAGATCTGTGCTCAAGTTATACAAACAAAGCTAGATTCAGCAGGCCTGAATCTAGTCTATGCTACATCAAACAAGCCACATCAATTTCAGAAAGAAACAGTTCAAATAAGCAGACACAATAAGCCTTTAATCAGAAATTCCCAGCTCAGAAGGGCAGAATCTAGCCTCTCCTCCCACAAGAGTGCAGACCACAAACTTTCTTAATGTAAAATAACTGGCCTGAAGCCCAAGTGCTTAAACCAGAACTAATACACTTTTAGAATAACAAACACTGAGCCTTCAGTCAGCAATTCCCAACTTAGAAGGATGTAAGCTATCTGTCCTGCCACAACAGTGCAGACCACAAACCTTCTTAATGTAAAACAACTGGTATGAAGCCCAAGTGCTTAAACCAACAGGCTTAGAATAATAGTTACAATTTAATCAGGCTACTACCAAGCAGTAATAAATGCAGCAAAATAAATACTATTGAGTACTTTTAAGAAGAGGCGAAAGCAAAAGAAGGTAATAAAGTAGGAATAAATAAATACAGTACAAGCAGATGAATAAAGTGCAATTTTATTTTTTGTTAGTAAAGTGCAAGGAGAGGAATTGGGTTGGCCTTCTCAAATGTTCTCTCTGTATTAAGTAGAGAGAATACTAGTCGGGGGGGGGGGGTGTGTCCCAGATCAAATTTACAGTAGGGGCAGGTAACTGCAAAGCTACCAACTATAACAACACCACAAGAATGGGGTGGCAGGGGGAAGGGGAAAAACAGTTTCAGGACAGATGAGAACAGAAAACAATGCCAGAAAATATATAAAATAATTCAGTCAGGCAAAAAATATATTTCAGTCAGGCAAAATTAAGACAATGCAGAACTCTGAAAGGTTAAAATGCCAAGTAATATACTTATAAAGCAGCGATATATTTCCAGATTGAGAATCACACACCAGCCAGAACACCAGGAGTTTCCAACAGTGTATGCTAGAATTTACAAACAGAAACCATTTTTAAATCAGCAAGCCTTGAAGCAATCAGATAACACAAGCTGTTAGACTAGTTTTAAAAGCTCCACACAGGAATGGTGGGGGGGGGGGGGGCACCAGTTTCAGGACAGATGAGAACAGAAAACAATGCCAGAAAATATGTAAAATAATTCAGTCAGGCAAAATTAAGGCAGTGCAGAAATCTGAAAGGTTAAAATGCCAAGAAATATACTTATCAATCATGGATATATTTCCAGATTGTTTGAGAATCACACTTCAGCCAGAACAGCAGGAGTTTATGCAATAATTTACAAACAAACTATTTTTAAATCAGCAAGCCTTGAAGCAGTCAGATAACACAAGCTGTTAGACCAGTTTTATAAGCTCCACTACAGGAATAGGGAGGAGACAGTTTCAGGACAGATGAGAACAGAAAACAATGCCAGACGATATATAAAATAATTCAGTTAGAGAAAGCCGCGGTGGTGCAGTGGTTAGTGTTGTCGCCTCACAGCAAAAGGTTCGCCCGTTCGATTCTTGGCTGGAACGCCTTCTGTGTGGAGTCTGCATGTCCTCCCCGCAGTCAAGTGACATTTAAAGACATGCAGGTAGGTGCGTGCATGAATGGGTGTGCCTTCCTTGAAGATTGGGTGTCAGGCTGGCAACTCGGCACCGTAAAAAGTCTACTGCCAATCATTAGCAGACCTGAGTTCCACTGTGGCAACCCCTAACCGGGAAAAACTGAAAAGACATTACTATATAAAATAATTCAGTCAGGCAAAAAAAACTCTGAAAGGTTAAAATGCCAAGAAATATACTTATCAATCAGCGATATATTTCCAGATTGTTTGAAAATCACACAAGCCAAAACACCAGGAGTTTCCAACAGTGTATTATTGGCAATGATATCTGCACATAATTGTACATTTTAGCATCAATTTTACCTTCTATATACATCTCATTTAAATACATTTTTATACGTTCATTTGCTATATTCAATTAGTTAAGAGATGCCTGCGTTTATAATTCTAAATTTAACATACTTTCTACCTTATTTTCATAATCAGTAATATCCATCAAAACTAAACCCCCTCCATTATCTGGTTTCATTATTCTAACCTGGGCTGATCTTAAAGCTAGGATGCTGTTCAGGGCTAGGGTTGTACTCGCCTGTGTGTGTGTGTGTGTGTGTGTGTGTGTGTGTGTGTGTGTGTGTGTGTGTGTGTGTGTGTGTGTGTGTGTGTGTGTGTGTGTGTGTGTGTGTGTGTGTGTGTGTGTGTGTGTGTGTGTGTGTGTGTGTGTGTGTGTGTGTGTGTGTGTGTGTGTAGCTCGCTCTCTCTCATATATATATATATATATATATATATATATATATATATATATATATATATATATATATATATAAAATATATATATATGTGTAGTTCCACCTTATAATCTCGAAATACTGAAATCTTGAGATCATAAAGTCGAATCCACAAAACACTGACAGCCTAGAATCAGTTTGATTTCCAGATAGTCCAGAAAAAAATATGGGGGGGGGGGGGGTGGCAGCTCTAAAAAGAATGTTAAAGGGACAGTTCCAGAGATATTGTGTTTTGATTCTGTCTTTTACATTTTCAGTCTACCCTTCTGAACATGTCCCAGCTTCATCTGTGGGGGTTGGGGGAGGGACACTTTTTTCAAGGGTCTTAGTTAGATTCCATCTCAAATTGCAGGAATACTCACAATAGCTTTCTTTGAGTTGTTAAATTAGTTTCACTCGTGCTTTTTATCCTCAGAGAAAAGTAGCCTTTCGGGAATATAATGACTTGCCTTGCAGGACAGCATATGAGTAATGCAAAGCTAAAATATCAGTAAACAGAGTTTTCTGCTCATTTCAGTCCAGATTTTATTTTACACTGATTTCAGAAAGTTAGCTAAGTGCAGTGATTTTATGGCATGACTACCACTAATTCTGTAGAAAGCATGTGAACAATGTAAGGTTCAAACAGTAGTAGAAACAACATTCTCTTGTTTCATGCTTTATTGTTTTAATCTCTAAATACTAGCCAGCTGTAAAGGCTTTCTGACATGCTGGTGGGTCTATAAAAAGTGCATCTTCATTTTCTAGTCTGAAGTGCTGATTTCTAAATACTAATGAAGTGCCCTGAATCTTATGATCTGGCTGTTTCTAATTCTGTAAAATAAGAGTAATGCAAGTTTTAATATTAGTAGGCCCACTCATCCATTCCTTTGATTTCATATTTTATTTTGTGTTGACTTCTGTCTACTAGGTAAGTGCATTTCTTAGTATACAAATTACATTGTTGTGTGTTATACTGCATTATACAATATGTTCTTCAGGACTTCTGTTTGTCTTTACCTTACAACTGTATGCATTTGTGTCTGGTCTCGCCGTGGTTATCTGTAAACAACTGAAATATTACTGTGTAGGCTTTTGGTCATTATTCCTTCTGTTTGTAATCCCTGATGACCGGCTGATTTCTAGTCTGACAAACGTTCATCCTATATTTCGCCCACCTACACACTCCAAGCTCACTGGACAGTAGATGAGTGACTTTTCCACATTCCAGAATTTTAAAACTTCCACCATTAGAAGACTATTATTTAAGCTAAAGTCAACAACTATAGCTACTGACTCCCTCCGAGCTGAATATTTAAAATTGGAGGCAGATGCCCTAGCCTTCCCCATCTTCATACTAATTAATTACTTATATAATCAAAAAATATATATCTGACATCTGGAAAACAACTTGTATTATCCCATTGCATAAAGGTGATAAATGAACTGATTTTTCAAATTACAGACCCATTTCCATCCCAGCACTACTATCACAAATCTTAGAAAAATGTATCTACATCCAGCTCACTAACCACCTTACTAATTACAACCCTCTATGCCAAATTCAGCACGGCTATCATCCTAGCTACAGCAGTACAACAGCCCTAATTAGCTTCAACAACAACATTCATCACATCAGTAATAAAGGTAACATAATTTCATCTCTGTTCATTTAAAGCCTTGGGCACAGCCTCACATCAAAAACTCTTCACAGAACTCTCATCCCTCATCTGGGAAATGGATTTGAGATAACACAACAATAAGACACAAGGTAACAAAATTATAATCCCTTGAATGACTACCAGCCATATTCAAACTGTGGTTATAGCCACACTACTGAATGAATATCCTAGCTGTCAAGTTCTGCCTACAAATTACATAAACACAAGAAAGCAGCCAACAACTGTGTCTTCCACTGCTTATGCTGATTGTTCCTGACTCTTGCTCTGTACTTTGTAACCGAAGAGTATGAGAAATGCTGAAACCTGAAGTGACACCTCTGTGGAACTAGGCTAACTGTGCTGGTAGATACTATCAATTTTAGATTATACCACTAGGTACCTAAGTGCCCCCTGATTGGCAGGTACATTTAGTATGTCTGCTTAAAGCTGTACATGAC